>NC_055975.1:13786326-13836326 GCF_018492685.1 Alosa sapidissima
CAAGGCACAATCAATTCTGAATGATATGTACAGGTTTTGAGCAACATATACTGCCACCCATGCAATGTCTTTTCCAGAGAAGACCTGGAATATTTCAGGAAAACAATGCCAAAATGAATTATGTACATATTTAAACAGTACGGTTCTATATGGGCAGCCGTGGCCCACTGGTTAGCACTCTGGACTTGTAACCGGAGGGTTGCCGGTTCGAGCCCCGACCAGTGGGCCGCGGCTGAAATGCCCTTGAGCAAGGCACCTAACCCCTCACTGCTCCCCGCGCCGGGATTAGTGTGTGCTTCACCTCACTGTGTGTTCACTGTGTGCTGTTTGTGTTTCACTAATTCACCGATTGATTGTTAAATGCAGAGACCAAATTTCCCTCACGGGATCAAAAAAGTATACTTACTTACTTATAGATGAAGAGTGCAGGTGCTAAAGTGGCCTGTCTGCAGTCCAGACCTGTCAAATTAGGTGCATCATAGAATGAGAAACATGATGAAAAACATGAACAAGAATTGTTAAGCAACTGAAATCCTATATTGGGCAGGAATAGGACATGTCATTCTCAAAACTCTATAACGACATTTACAGAATTTTGTTAAATGAATAGGTAAAGCAAAACAATGATACAAATGCTCCTGCCCATGTTGCTGGCATCAACTTCAAAATGAACATATATTTTCCATGAAATAGTCAAATATTTTCAACAAAAATCAACATTTGATACGTTGTCCATGTCCTTTTTGCAGCTGAATACATGCATGTTTTTACAAGATTTGTATGTTATCACATTCTGTTTTTATTTGCGTTCCATCTTTTTCTGATTTGGGGATGTATATACAATATTAAACTTTAGAGCTTAAACAACCTTTCACTTTATTACATAAGGATTATTTTCAAAATGACTGTTTCAGATTGAAAAAGTCTATGCCAGAATTGTCTCCACTTGGCGGGAGCCATTTGAGAAGAATAAGCTGTGATCCAAAGAATACGGAGGTAGATTCTACGTCTACAAACTGTACATCCAGGTGACAGGCTGATTTAGCAAGGCATTGTGTCTGAAATGTATATGATAAATGAAAATGATGGATTACATTATTTTTGTAAATATATTGTATGTAGTTAAGAAATTGTCTGCCATATTTTAGACTATTTGAAGACACATTCCACAAGGGGGCGGTGATGTCATGACTAATGTAGGTCATATGTGACTCCATTTCCCTCAGTAAAAATGCTCATGTTAGTATAAAAGTAATACAATATTATCACCACACATTTAATTCAAAAACACAGTCCAATACATTTTATATATTTTTATTTTACATATATATACTTATTTTATAAAGTATACTTTTAATCACCCAGCACCAGCTGCATGTCCAAACATATTTGGCTTGTTTCTCGTACATGGAGAAATCTGGCCCAAGATTAAACATTTTTTGAATAGAAATCTTTTTAGAAGACTGATCTCAATGTAGCCAGTATAACTGCTTGCTCAAGGTCAGCGCTTCTCTTTCTTTTTTAAACATTCAGTTAAGTTTCCATCTGCCAGCACTTCAAACAACATTAATCATGTGTTTCCAGTCTTGAGATATAGTGTGTGTGTTTCTGATTAAATGCATTTGACCTTTTGACCTTTGTGTCTCCTCCACATGTTCTTCCTCATCACCTCACCTCACCATTTTTAAAACTCACCCCAGGCGAACCTTACTGAACAGCAGTATATATGAAGGCTAAATCAATGCATACATTCAGCTCATCTCCCAACTCCCCTTAAGCAAGTCACCCAAAAGTCAGGTTTGACAGCTTTGCCAACGACTTATTGAAAAAAGGATTTGGCCCCTTAATGAAACACTTTATCTTAATCCTACACGTTTGCCCATCAAACTGTAACCTTGGATTAGGGCTTGAAATGGTTTTAGCGGTCATTTAATTCTGTAAAGCCTTCGTTTCAACCTGTAGATGTTCATTTGATTTGACAGCTAAGTAGAGAATTATGTGTGGTATCCATTAGAGAGGGACACACATTTTCCATTATTCACAGCTTACATGTAAATAACTTTCTGGAGCAAATTAAACAAAAGTGTTGCCTGAAGGGATGTTTTACCACAAATATTTTTTATTCCTAAATATCCAGATGGAACACTGGGTTCCATTAAGTGTTAAATCAAGGACATCACTCAACATTTCTTTTAAACTTTTTTAATTACCCCACAGACTTGAGGCCAGACATCCTGTGGTATGTTGATTTCACCTTTGGCACAGATAGGTGTGCTTTGTTACACCTGTTTGTGATGTCCTGACTGACAGATTTAAGATCATGAAAGGGGGAATAACATCAAGACCTGCAGAATTACATTTGAGTATGAGGTGTGTGTGTGTGTGTGTGTTTAGGATCCAAACATACACCACATCCTCCTTATTCCGGCTGAAGCCATGAGTGAGAAATGCAATTATATGAGTCTCTGCATATAAGAGCAACTCAGTACTTCCTGGTGACTCACATCACTATTATAACAAAGACCTTGGTGTTACATTCATTATCTGATCAAATGGCTTTAATTTACTGATCTGTGTTATACAGTCGTCCTCTCCTCAAAATTAGTCTCAGTGAGAGTGGCGGCAAGACAAAGCAGCCGTTGTTATTAAAGTAATTAGTCTAAAAGACTGAGGAAGCGACAGGGTGTTCTTTCTCATAAAATTGTAGAAGGCAACAATAATGGAAATTGGCTAATACTAGTGATGAATAGCTTTATCACATTTTCCATCTTGTGTTAAAACACAAACACACACGCACACACACACACTTTTTGTGGCTAACTGGTAAATCTGAGCAGCTTTGAGCCAAGTAAGGGTCGAACCAGCAGAGAGAGCTCTTGAGCTCTGAAACAGAAAGAAGTACCCCTCTTCCTCTCAGTCTTTATTTTGTCTTTGCAGTGAGCAATCTGAATTCATTCTCATTCCACTTTTTCTTTTACCTTGAGTCTGTCAAAGGTCTGTAACAATTCCCAACTCTTAGAATGTCCTTGCTGCTTTAAGCACACATCACACATTCTCTGAAAGAGTGCTCAAATAAAGACCTTGATAATACTGTTATCAGTGAATTACTAAATTCATATTCATTCCTCCATTTCTTAGCTCCTTCCTTAAGACTGACTGGTGTAGTGACTGGTGCAGTACAATGATAAAAAATAATCATTAAGAATTAACTATTTAATCGTAGAGCCTACATAAAAAAACGAATAATGGTGACACACACAGACAAACACACACACACACACAACAGACAGCTGACCCTGAGAGAGATCAGTTATCCTTTGGACTTCCATTAGTATGGCCGATAAAGAATTCTTCACAGTCACAATGTTAAAACACGACCAGAAGGAACTTCAAACACACGCCTGTTTTTTTTTTCTGGAACCACAGCTTCATAACGATAACGACTTCAATGCTTAGAAGGACTTTTTTCATTCTGTTGTTCCCACCTCTTCTTTGAGTCAGCATGTGATATAATTGGATTTGCAACACAATTGTTTCCATAACAATACAGGAAATTGAATGAAATCGTGGAACAAACATAGAAGGCAACATTTATTTGAGGTCTTTATTTATTCATGTTTACTTAACAAAATACTTTGGGGAAATGAAAATATAATGCACTATAAACAGACCTTACAATAATTTCATCTAGGAGGGCTTTCTGTTGTGTGAATAGCATATTGGATCATAATATGTTTATATCTGTAGTACTTCCATTTTGAAACTGGAGTTTACTGAGGTTCTTTTTTGTGCAATCTCCAGTTCCACTCTTTCTTGTTCTATTAGATATGGACTGCTGCTGAACCCACTGGTGAGGTGTGTCCCTTTTGTGGTATTAAACACCTGGCCTCTATGGTCAGCTGAGGACATATTAATATTGGACTCCAGTGCAGTTTAGAACATGCTCAAAATGCAATGAGACATTATGCTCGTTTGCAAATGAATAATGGAATGATATTATTCATGCAGAGTCACAATTTATGAGGCTGCATGGGAAGTTTGGAACCATTTGCTGATTCCTCACAAGAATGGGGGCCTCTGGCTACACACACACACACACACACACAAGTATATTTCTGCATACAGCTGTATGCCATAGTGTCATACTATCATACATAAGCACAAACTGTGTCCTTGAATTTCATTGCCAATTTCATATTTCATGAGAGAATGTATGAAAAGCTCCATTTAAAATAAAACGTAACACAGAACAAAACACAAATTGATACTTATTCACTTCTCACAACACACAGACACAACATACAAAAAAGCACAACGTCTCCACCTGCTCAGCTTAGTACTTTTCAGGTCAGCAAGGACGTGTTAACTGTGGTTTACCGCTCCCTCATTGAATCAGTTCTCAGTTTCAATATCTCTTCCTGGTACAGCCAACTCACCATCAAACACAAAACAAGACTGTGAGAGAGGCTTTGCAACCCCCAACTCACATTTAAGGGATGGGCGTGTCCAGAAAACTCCAGTGGTTGAAGGGTTGGCAGACAACAAATAGCTCTCGAGATTTAAGTGATAAAGGTGCAGGTTTATTTACAGTGCGCAGGTGCAATATATGAAATAACAAAAAAACAAAAATACTTTGAAAAAGAAAACAAAACCGGCCATCATAGGCTCACAGCAAGCTGACGCAGTACTCTGCCATTCCAAACAACAACTCCTCCATTCCTTCTTCTTCTTCTTTTAATTGTTATGGCGGTTGGCAAAACTCCTCCATTCCACTCTCTCTTTCTCCCTTAAATAGGCCTACCAATCAAAAGTGAATTGGTAGAGCTCACTATCCAACAGGGTGTAATACATGAGGAATGACTATGGACCTTTTCCATACAGATACATAACATATGACATAACACATAATTTTACCATACAAAGTACATACATGGCCACACATATACTTTACATACAGACAGGGACTTTACATGCAACAATCATAACAAATAATAACAAACTAATTAAACACACGCCAACTCACCTCCCCCGCGCCAAACAACCCACCACTGTCCCGGGACAGTGAATAAAGAACTGGCTCCAATGCGGTTCGTGTATCCCCAGGGGACCAGTATTCGGACGCACCCAACAGTCGGCAAACAAGATGCGTGAGTGTTGTGTATGTTTCAAAAGTGATGTTATTGCTACTACGGAATGAACAATGGAGCTGAATCAGTGGGCACCTCACTGTTCGCTATGTATGTTGATAAATAAATGTAGTAGACTGAACTGACATGCATTGTGGTTGTTTTAAACGTAATGTTTGTAGCGGTCGCTAGCACGGTAGGCTTTGAAACGCCGCCGGTCGGTGTAGCCTATGTGATGCACGTCGGGAACTGTATGCGTTTATCAGTGTAAATGCTATGTGGGAGCTACGTGTAGGGAATTAAGGTTTACTAACGGTGGGACCCGTGAAAGCGAGACCTTCGCTTTTCACAAAGACTCTCACGTATAGTGAATCACGCTGCCAAAAAAGCAATCTTTTCCCTATGTATTGTATTCTGGTGGGATAAAATAAAATGGAACTAAATATGCTACTTTGTCAGATGTGATCTCAGGTTTTACATGTCAGATTACTAAATCGAGTTTCCAAAATAGCATCTGGCTATCAATCTTAAATTTGCTTAAGTTAATTAGTCAGTGCTGTTAAACGATGGAGATGGTAATGAGTGTTATTGCTGTCATTTTCAATATATCAAACAAAACTGGAAAGTAGAGTTGATTATTGGCAGGCACACACATGCTAATACATTCACAAGTAGGCTACACACACACACACACCGTTTGAGCTAGGAACTGGGTGTTTGTATCATGCAGAGGAAGATAGGCTACTGCTTTTCTGTCTAAGTGCACCAATAGTCATGTCTCTAAGCAGAGGTGGGAGTAAGTCACACATGTGCAAGTCACAAGCAAGTCTCAAGTCTTAACCTTCAAGTCTCAAGGAAGTCCAAGTCATTTTTTGTGACAGTCAAGCAAGTCAAGTCAAGTCATAGCTTGGGTCAAGCAAGTCAAGTCATAGCCAAATCATTGAAATTCATGATGATTTACCCATGTTTTAATTTTAAAATAAGCTACAATAGGCTTATGAACTGCTGGAGTTTTATTTGTAACAAACAAATAGACATTGCATTCATTCAAGCCACATAGCCTACATCTGAACGGTTTATAGAATAAGATGAAATGTATACGAATAAAAATAAATGTATTTCAAGTAGACCTATAAAATAGCCTATTGTTTCAATATGCCTCAAATATTAGGTAGGCCTAGCCTAGCTACATCAAATCATGAAAATATATTCAAACAGTTCAAGTTACACCTGTCCTGACCTGTCACATCTCCAGGGAACCAATAATGTTGAAAAAGCGAACAAATCAATCAATCAAACGCTGCCGCCGATGTCACTGCCAAACTTTGACAAGCGCAACAGCACAATGGGTTTTAGGAGGGTTTAGGACCGTCAATGCTATATCATATTATACATAAGCCTAACATGTGAAATAAGCTACTTTTCTATGCTGATTGATGGCAGTTAGGCCTACTTACTGTTGTTAGCCTACTACTAGACATCATTTTCGCTATATATCAAGATTCAATTTAGACAAGAAAATGTTTCACTTTGCCATTTCACACATTTTAACCTTGTATGGCGTTAACTAAAAAGCATAATAGATTCAAAGCCAACTCTTAACATGCCTCAAATTTGACGTTAGGTTTCTAACACGACTAACTTCGGATGAAAATCAACGTGGTGGTGGTATGTCGCTATTTTGTACGGAAGCGTATTGCTGCCACACTAAAATAAATAAAAAGCCTCAGTATTATGTAATTACGTGAAAAGTTTCTTGTTATAACAATATCTTTTTCACGTTTTAACAAGATATGTATCACGTTATTATACATGAAATTATCACATTATTTCATGATAATGATATTTTCACGTTATAACGTGAAAATGTCATGTTATTTCAAGATATGATTTTTTCACGTTTTTACAAGATATTTATCACGTTTTTACATGGAAAATATCACGTTATTTCAAAATAACGAAACTAAACGAAACGAGGCCACGAGAGCTCGTGGCTGGCATAAATGATAATTGTGTCTGAACTTGCACCCTGACTGCTATTAGGCCTACACAGTGCTGCTTGATGAGTGTTTGTTTTTGTGCATGTATGTACAGTATGTGTGTGTAGGCTACGTGTGTGTGGTCAATTCCCAGCTGACTAAGGAGCAGCGAAGAGGGATGTGTGTGTATCGGCAGAGAGCCGCTGAAAAGGAGGCCGATAGAGAGGTTCTGTGCAGGATAGCCTGCTCACACAGCCTGATAGTTCTGCTTTATCTTTGTATCAACACAATAAATAAAACTTTCGCTAACTTGACGCAAGAGGGAGAAAGGGCTTTGATAAATATATGCGAATCTTCACGCAATGTGGGTGAATGTATAGAGCGCTCTGGCTCGGTAGCCTGCAGGTCATCGCTGTCATTTCTAAGGCTGTGGGGAAGGGACGCGGGGAGTGAGAAGTGAAGCGCTGCAGGCGCACAGTGCAGGCTGCTGGAGAGCACAGCAAAGAAAATATTCAAACAGCAATAGCATGCGCTTTTTGAGATCACAGTAATCAGCCCGGCCCCACCGGGAATCCTCCCGACTCTCCCGATTGCCACTCCGCTAGCCTACTGCACACAGGTGCAGACTATTCTGGACAATGCTTGGGTGTTCGCATAGGCTATAGGCCTATAACAATACCATCCATCGTGTTCAATAAGTCTTAATGTCTTAAACCGAGCTTAAAATAGAATTTGATTGAGTCGTGTAAACAAGCATATCCTATTCTTGCCTCTCGTTTCGTTTAGTTTCATTATCTTGAATAACATGATAATTTCATGTAATAACGTGATATATATCTTGTAAAAATGTAAAAAATCATATCTTGAAATATCAGTATCATGAAATAACGTGATCATTTTATGTAATAACGTGATACATATCTTGTTAAAACATGAAAAAGATATTGTTATAACAAGAAACTTTTCACGTAATTACATAATACTGAGCCTTTTTATTGATTTTAGTGTGGCAGCAATATGCTTCCGTAATTTTGCACACTCGCAGACTGCTGTTCATTTCTCCTTTGACTTGTCAGATACATCATCTGTGAAGCCAAACATTATTATGTTTTGGTATAAACGTAGAGCCTTCCATATTTGCAAGTTAGCCTACCTCAGTCTGTCTCATTTGATCTGGCACTTGCTGTTGGTCTGTCGAGTTGCATCACTTGGTACAATGACAGGTTCGCTCAAGTCTAAGTCAAGTCTCAAGTCATGAATAGCAAGTCAAAGTCAAGTCGAGTCTTTTATACATGTTGATCAAGCAAGTCTCAAGTCTTAAAAAAGACTCGAGTCAAGTCATGTGACTCGAGTCCCCCATGTCTGTCTCTAAGACACTGCAGCCAGTTGCAACAAGACTGAAAAAGTGTGGCTCAAGTTATGCACTTCAACAAGCTGAAAGTGAGTCAACCAGTGTTCTTTTTTACAGTGCACATCTCCAGGTGCAGTACTTATGTTTAGTCCTCAATTTCATTTATAATTATACTGAATATTCTGACTCTCATTTCCTGATCAGGTCTTGACATATGGTGTACATGTCCTTGGAATCAAATCAAAGCCTCTTGGTGACATATCATGTGATATCAGATGGGCACATGAATCCAGTGTGTGAAAAACTCAGTTATGTATGAACACCCAGGGTCATAGAACAACTGAAGAGAGAGAAAGCAGATGATGAAGTCATGAGGCCAGATGTTTACGTGTGCTGGATCAACTCAAGAGTTCTCCTGGGATCTGACGGAGGTCTGCTGCCCTCTGGGAATTGCTGTGAGCTGAAGAGCTGTCATGTTTTACCCACAGCACCTGCCATGTTCTCCAGGCCTCACCAAATCAAATTTAGTTTTGAGCTGTAAATATGTGTAAGCCTCAAAGAAATGTTTGGAATTGTTCTGATGGAATGGCATCAGTCATACACACAATCACAGGCTACCAGGGAGACTTGAATGGGCTGGGCAGGGGTGGCTGACCTGTTGCTCTCTACTCTTGTGTGGCTCTGGCTGTTCAGTTGATATTCTCACTTTTTCTTTGACTTAATACTTTTTGAAATATATGTCTGATAAATCAAAATGCCTTTCTATATTTCACAATACTGCCAATAAAGTTCAAATTAATATATTTATTTAAATAATTTTACTGTGACGTGCTGGACAAGAATATCCCAAAGAAGAGACATACTGTAGGCAGACCATTGAACAAGACATTTTTGTTTCTTTAACCAGGGTTAATGCGTCACAAGCCTACATTGTTTCCTGACTGCTGATGCGGTTTATTATCAGGCTTTAGAGGTTAGGTAAAGTATGAAATAATGTGAATCCTTGATCAATGTCATAGATCAGGCTGAGCCAATGATGTGAAAGTGAACACAAAGTCTATGCCCGTTACAACATATTTCCCAGTGGGGACTCTCTTCATGACGTGAAACAAAGAAGTGAGCCTGGTGAAACCAGGTTCCTGAAGGTAAATGTAGTCTATTTCAGCAGCTCGTTGGTGTTTTAAGCCCCCAACGTAATCTTCCAGGCAGCACTGCCACCGCCGACTTAAAGGTACCTAATCCTAAACCTAACCTTAACCCATGCCTAACCCTAGCGCCTTCCAGGCAGCGCTGCCTTGAGGACGTTAGAGGCATAAAACACCAAGAAACATTTCAGCACCAGTCAAGAAAATAACTTATTTTTTTCTTTTTGAGTATTTGAAGGTCACATTGCCATCATATCAGTTGGCATGGAGCTTGTAAGTCATTCAGTGAGGGGGGATTTGTATGTTTCATTAGCCTATATGTCTGTTGTCACTGTTGGTGATGTAGTCTAAGTATCTTTCTTGTGGTGCGGCTCTTTAGAGTGACATGGGTTTTTTTTGTCTCTTCAAGCTGGACTGGTTGGCCACCCCTGGGCTAGGCAATTAAAACTAATGAACGAACGCAGTTGGCTGAGTATCACAGAACTCCACATTTGAGGGCAGATGGAGGGGGAATGGGAATATTGTTATGTAGTCATAATATGTAGCTCATATTACTGACTTACCTTTCAATCAATGTGTCGTTGAGAATATGTGAAGATTTGTAAAAGAACAGCCGATATGCTGCAGAGCATTGGCATGAACGCTATCGCTAAGTTGCTTGTAAATATTTGTTTGGATGCTATGAATGTGTGCAGATAAAAATGCCTTCAGACTTAATGAACTTATGTGTGTATGTGTGTCTGAGTTATTGCCATGCAATCAGCAGAGCTACACTATCCTGCTCTGCACACATGTCCAAAGCGAATAACTATCTAATTGTTTTATGGTATTGGAGTTTAATGATTGATGGAATGTGCTAACAAATGTGTGTCAGGTATTTAAAAGGACTGCTTTACCGTAATCCTATTAGCCATGGTTTATACATTGGTTTTACAAAATTTCTTCAGCTGAGGTTAATACACGGGGGCAGTTAATATGGTATTAATATGTTTCTTTTTTAACTTGCATAAAACACTGTCCTGCAGTTTATACACAATGCGGCTAATACACCGGAAATTACTGTATTTCCGAGTGGCAGCTATAGTGCAAAACAAAGAAAACATTACAGGAAATAACTGGGATACTTTGTTCATTGAATTTTTGAGTGAGGGAATTTTTGAGTGCTAAAAGAAAATGTTTTCAATGATGTTTTCTTTATTTGAAATGTATTCTAAGATATTGGGGGAATTATGAGGACGAGAACTGAATTATAATGTGTGGAATGTTCTTTACTGATAGATAGACGTTAGATAACTTGGAAGGGTTGTTATCTCACTTATTGAAGATTGGACAAAAGACCTGAGACCTTCACCGGATTAATCACTCCTCACCGACTGCAGCTCCGCCATTCACTCTCTAAATAATTTACTTGGCCTATATTGGCAGAAGGTTATGGGGTTATGGCAGCATATCCATGGCTAAAATCCATCACTGTGTAACCTGCACCTCCCCCGCTGATTAAACGCCTGTCCGCTCGCTCATTACAATGAGGAAGTGCGCTCGAGGGGTGGGTTAGCACTAGCAGCACCATCAAAGCTATGCCTGAGGGAGTGATTTAGCCTTATAGCCTACTTCTATGAGAGTTGCTGTCTCGTTCATAAATGTCTCATAATAATTGCTGCTATGGGAAATAATAATCATCTCTTCTACATTTTGTGAGTCGGTTGGGAACAATTTTCGTATGTTAATACAGAGTGACAAACTCAGTAGGCTATTACAGAGGAACATACAGGTGTCTGAAGACTCAGAACAATTTGACCTCTATATAGCACATAAATAACAATAATGTGTATGTTCTCTTAAAGTACCTTCACATTAGGATACCACACAAAGGCCCAACCAGGATATTTGAGAACTGGTGCATGGAGCGAAACAGGAGTGAAACTAGACACATTCAAGTGCATTTTCTTTTTCCATTTGCCCAGAGCCTAATCCGATTGAACAAATGGCCCTATATACAGTACAAGTGATAGGCTACTGGATATAAAGCCCTCATCTCATAACATTAAAGTTTACCAAGATGCAAAGAAATAGAGAGAATAATTATGCACTGCAGTATTATTTTATCACAGAATCCAGGCATGTTAATATAGTGTGAGGTGGCATTAGTTACTGTTTAAATGAACAAGTTACATAGATGCAAGCAACTGGTTTGAAGACAGGGATGCATGAGAGGTACACTACAGGTCACTTAGAAAGAAACCCTTTTGCAATTATGTAGGCATATAATGTAATCTGAAAACTGCTGCCCTGATTAAAAAAACAATACTGATACTGAAAACTGATGTCAGCTTGTACTCTGTCTATAATGAAGTGGAATGGAAATGTCTAAGTGACCCTAAACTTTTGACCAGTAGTGCATATGTAGATATTAAGGTAAAAACGCATTTATGATTCATTTATAAGGCACATTTATACTTCTGGCACAGGAGGAAACAATCCAAAGAGTCCCATGACCTGGTTTGGCCTTGGGCACAGGGAATCATTCTTTAGAATATCAGTCTCAATGGCGCCGAATCAGCACATCTGCATCCTCCCACTCACACACATAACAACAACGAAACATTCTCCACCCACACAACAGTCTGATTGTGCTGATGAGTTTGGGGGATTTAAATGCTACATGGAATGTTCAATTCCTGACAGAACACAAATAGCTGGTTAATGCAAAGCAAAAAAAAATACAGACAAAGAAAAACATAACCCACTTCTTTGCATAATTCCATGTCTATCTCACAGGAAATGTACACAGAATTCTGTTTATAACTTGGGGACGACAGCAATAGAGGCCTTCTGATGTGTTTCCTTGAGCCAGCCGATGAGTATTTTGTTCAGTTCAGCTGGCCTGGAGATGACAGATTTAAAGCACAGCATTACAGTCTAGTCCCGCTTCCATAGAACCAGCTCAGCTTGTTGGAACAAGTGCCAAGGAAATCTATCTCTGTGCTACGCCTGCTTGCTCAGCGTCAGACAGATATCCGCTTTACAGCTTTTAAACCAACAGGCAAGAGGTCTTTATGTCACAGAGGGGTTAAAGGGGGAACTTGTAGATCATGATGCACCATCTGACCCTAATGCCCTTTGACCCCCCTTTAACCTCTGATCTACTCCACTTATCTGGCAGGCAGTAAGCTAGCTGTTCTGCTTGGGTGGTCATGAGGTCACTGTCTTGTGCTTGGATTTGACCGAAAACATTTGAAATTCAACGACTGAATGGTCGTTGGAATTTCAAAGAAAAGTTAATAATACACTGAATGTGCGTTATCACTTAAAAGGCAGATTCTAAGATATAGATAACACTGATAACAGAGAGGATAGTTGCGAGGAAATTAATTTTGTGTATATGATCTAAAAACTACAACAAAGTAAACTTTCTAAGCAGCCTATCATAGGCTATTTCACATCATCATCAGCATGGAGTACTAGCCCGTGGTTCTCAAAGCTTGTTATAGGCTATTGCTGGTTGTGCTTTAGGGTAGGGTTAGTGAGTCTAGACGGGGCGAGTGGCAATCACGAACCTGCTGATCCCGGAACAGGAGATTCCTTCACCTTTAGCTTCATCTCTCAAAAAAGTGTCTCATATTCATAGCTTTTAACCCAGTACATTAATAGTGACCCGAATTCGGGACAAATACAGTGCCCCCCACCTCCCCCCAACAACCCCCATGCATTTTTTTGCACCTTATCATGAACTACCATAGTCATGCTATATACCATTTTAAAGCTGAGAATCTCAAGAATCGATATATGTAAAGCTTTCCATGAATTAACATATATTTTGTGTGTAAAATATAAGTTTATCCCGATATATAACATATCAGAATACCCCCCTCCACCACCCCCCAAAGTTGCTGCGTTCATACTTTGTCACTTGTCTGTATGGCCGTACCAATAAGTTAGCCCAGCATGCTTGGTCTTGAAATTTTCGTAAGAATCCATAGATGTAAAATATCTACATTGTTTTATTGCCAATATATTGAGTAGTTGTACACGCCAGTACAAACAAAACAGATGCATACGAAAAGAAGCGAAGTAAAAACTTATTTTTCGCGGAAATCCATATATTTCGGTTCTACTTCCATTATTGTCGCTGGATTCACGGTACTCTGCGTGTTCACGAGGCTCTTCTGATTCCATCGATACCAATTACATGTCTGTAGGACCAATGAGAGTCGAGATAGATGCCATCAAAGCCAATGAGTCACGTAAGCGATGAATCTGACAACCAGTCTTTGAATGGCAATAGCGCTGCGTCTGATTGAGCCAATGAGATGGGACCTAGATGTCTGTGTAGCCAATGAGGAGAGCTTTCTTTAGACATGTGACACATCGTCACATTCTACTTCCTTGTCGGCTAAATTCAATGCGTAAAACAGATGCGTAAACATAGTCACCGAAGCAGTGTTTTGGAAGTGTTTTACTGAACAAGCAAGAGGCAGTTTTTGAAGGTTTTTGTTTGTAAAAACATGCCAAAAAGACAAGCAAAAACGAAACATGTTGAACCGGAGGACATCGATGATCTGGAGGAGCCGAAAGTAGTTTCTCCGAATGCGACTCCGAGGAGGAGCACAACTTTTTAGCTGGGAAGGACCCTGATTTCGAGCTGTGAGTATACTACTTATATCCATATACAGTTACAGATACAGTTTCGTTTGCTTTTGTAATGTTTAGTGCATAGTTTTTAGGTGTTAGGTGAGAATGCAGTGTGTGTGTGTGTGTGTGTGTAAAAGAGAGTGCAGGGGGAGGTGTGAATAGTTCTGGTATCTGGGGGAGGGGAGTTAGGTGAGAATGCAGTGTGTGTGTGTTTGTGTAAAAAAGAGTGCAGGGGAGGTGTGACCTGAGTACACACATTTATATAATTTGTATAAGTTGTTGGGAAGGGTTTTCATATACTTTAGTGGGTCTGAGTCTAACTTCCATCTGTACAATTGTTTCAGTGACAGCAATGAAGACTGGGTCCCACCAAGCAAAACATCAAGAGCTGAGGATCCTGTGTCTGAGGAAGAGGAGCCGGTGGCTGAGACCAGTGGCTGAGACCAGTGGGACACAAAGAGGAAAGGGTGCTGCAAGAAGCAGGGGGAGAGGCAGAGGAAGGGGGAGATAATAATATTTACTATTTTTACCTTTGTTTCATTTTATAATACAAATGTTTGCTGCATTACCTTGTTTGTCATTTTTTCATGGAAATCTCAAAGGTGTTGGAGCAAAAGTAAGAGTTCCAGGTCAGATAATGCATCTCTAAATGTATGGCACAGCCACTGCAAAGCTCTCCAGGGATCACTCCATCATGAGACACAGACTGTAACCTTTCATTTGACACCAAGATCATGGTTCTGCATAAAGGGGTTCTTGTATAGGAAGAGTTTTAGTTTTGGGTAACCAAAGGTCCTTTTGGAGTCTCCAAATGGACACTTAGCAAAACGCATGTGTATGCCCACACAAATATGGGTCCCACACAGTCATACTTCATCCTATAAGGATCTACTTTGACATACAGATTCACAAGACCTGGTAGTGGGCCTCAGTGGTGTTTTCAAGAGAAAATAAGTGACCAAGAGGGCAGAATGTGGTCATTTCTAGAGATGTGCATAACCGCCTATAAAAAAAACTATCATTCTACCCTTTGCCACTCTCTGATAGTTCATCACACAGTCAATCTATTGGTACCAAAAAATTCTACAAGGCCTTAGCTTTCCAAAGAGGTCAGGCACTTGATTGTAAGTCAAAGTATGTGGCAACAGGGCCATTTTAAGTAGGCGGTGTGCAATTTCGAGGAAAAACTCCAAAATAGGGGTGGAAATGTATAAGGTTAAGCCATGCCAGATTGCAAGCTATACCGGGTACTAACAAACACTAATGGTTCGTTTGCTCTATGCTCCTAAAGCCACTTTAAATTATGTGAGTGCTTACACTCAAAACTTCATTTAGTATCTCTATCTCTATCAAATAGTAGATTTCATGTTTGTGGCTTCTTGAAGTGTGGACTATAACTGCTCAGTTGTATTCGAGCACAGCAGCTGTTTCAGTGTAGGCCAGGAGTGTAATACTGTGTTTCACAGCTATGGGCATGGGTGCACGTGGGATATTACAGAAGGAGCAAGATATTCCCTCGCACGGACACAGGTCAGTAATTTACGCACTTTCAGAAGCAAGTATAGCCACTGACATTTCAAACTCAATCATCTCTACAAGGAAATTACTACATGCATTGATTAATCTAAGAATAAACAGAGCATAGGACTATACCTATGTATCTGAGCCTTAAAGAGTTTAGAGTTTGTAACCATGGCATGACCAGCATCATGAGGTATGTTTAAATGATTGATTTCTCAACATGTTTCAGAAGAATGTTGTGTACAATGGTGTCAAGATAAACCTTTTTTTTTCTACGGAAAAGAGAAGTACCGTACTATTCACAGAAAACTACTGCAGTGAGATAACAATCATCCTTTACATCCTTTCTCACAATTACACAACTTATTTTTAAGAATGCTTGCAAAATCATCTCTAGCTTGAAATGCAGCACAATTTAGTAGTGCAGTAGTAGTAGAAGGCAGTGTAGTGCTTTGCCCCACCATTGCTAAAGAGAAAGTGTTAAAGGTCCTGAGCCTCTGGGAACTATTTCTATGTGTCATGGCTGATATGGCTGTCAGCTGCACTTGATGCACAGATGCCTTTCCTCACAGAAAGATGTGGTCGTGTGGGACCACTAGTAGTGAGATGACGGAGCCATTGAACAGTGTTTGAGGACCGCATTGGTTCACCTAAAGGCTCAGGTTCAAGGCTAGATAATGGCACATGGTGCATGTGAGTGTTATGGTCACTCCATTACCATCTGGTTGGCTGAGTGACTACTGAATCGGTTGTGGTTCACACCCTTGACCCCATTCTGTCTCACATGTGTGGGGCAGGGAAGAATATGACCAACAGCCCTGTGGGAACCTCATTCTTACCTCTCCATCTGAGTCCAGTGTCCACACTCCTCGATGTGACCACGGCTCAGATTGGGAATCTGACCAAAGCACACAATATACAAGGAGATTTTAGTAAAAATAGACTGTGTGTCACCAAGTGTTGGCTGTGATTCAATAAGGTTGTACATGTCTAAATGCTACAATTGCATTTACCATGTTCTCCATTCCATGAGTGAAGGCAGGAAGAAGCACGGGGTCTTTTCCAGCGGTCACCATTAGAGCGGGCACCAGGATCTACGCAAATACAGGAAGCTGACACTTACCCAAAAAGAAAGGCTTTAACTACAGATCACTTACTGATATCATTTACATCAGAAATACAGAGCACATTGTTTGCACGTTGAAACCAGTTTCCAGATAAGGTATTTAAAGGGTACTTAAAGGATAATTATTTTACAAGCCTTCTGTGGCATTTTGAGCACTTTAACAGCATCAACAGTCATATCAGTCCATAAAGATGAGGCCTCACCTTTGATCTGGGCCGTGACAACATCCAGCGCCAGTTGCTCTCCACATTCCGATACCAGTTTAGGGGTCCCCTGAAATACACGCACACACACACAGACACAGACACCGCATGCACATGCATGAATTTCAAAACACAGGAAACACAGGACCTCAATACAGTAAAAAGTGTTTCACCACCACACAAAAGAGAGCCTATTAGCTTAAGTCTTGAGCTTTGAGTTCGCTGCTACCTGAAGCCACTCTTGGTGAACTGCTGGACATAGTACTTCAGCGCTGCTTCAGAGAGCATGTGGCTCCTTGGAATCTCCTCTGGGAGTCCCACGAACAGCCCACCTGCAGATTGCCATCACCATGCAACACAGAGGAACACAGCATCAGATGCACAGCTTGTCTTGAAACGGGTCATGTGCACTTTACATATGTGAAGAGCAGTGACAGAGGAAGAGACTAGGAAAAGAGAGAGCAGTGCAGGAAAGGCACCTGCTAGGATCTACAATCACCTGCAGTTTTAAAATACATAGCATACCATTTGTGAGAGTGTAATTTCACTGTGACTTTCTTTATAGGAACAATTAGGTTGGTAGAATTCACTCATCAGTGTAAAACACAGGTGTTGCTAGGCCAGAGTGACTGAAACTGTAATGTGCTAAGAGAATTCCAGTAGGCGTTCTGCTACTGTGACCTTGAATTTCCCCTAGGGATCAATAAAGTATCTATCTATCTATCTATTTATCTATCACGTGTGAATGTGTGCCAGAGGTAACTGGGTTTTGTTTACAGATCATAGTATCAGGGTTAGGAGATAGCCTACCTCTACAGATCATAGTGTCAGGGTGTGGAGGCCTCTATCTCCATCCAATATCCTTCAACTCATGAAAGAATTCAAATCTATCTTTTGGGGTTAATAACAACTAAGTGTTCCATTCAATTCAGCTCCGTTCAGAAACACAACACAATGAGACTGAACTCTGAACGATTTCATTTGAACATCTGACAGAAAAATGTCTGCCTACATGTATGAATACGAATCTGAAAGTCCAGCAGCCTACTGCACTGAAATATGCTGCATTACAAGTAGGTCTTTTTGACACTTTGTAATTTTAACAACTTGTGAGCTAAACTGGAACTCAAGCAAGGAAAAAGAACATTGACCCAATTTCAGCATGATTGACATATGCCTGTCACTCACAGTGGCTTGCATTTGATGGGTGTCAAGCATGTCTTATTATTCATTTCCACTGGACTGGCAGGAGGCATGCTGGGTTCACATTACAGTAATGACATCTTCTCAAACTATAGAGGTACAATACATTCAACTCTGTGTGTGTGTGTGTGTGTGTGTGTGTGTGTTGGTTTTGCCCATGTTGGGAGCATTCTTCTCTGTAACTATTAACCACTCTGACATCCCAGTGAATGAATGACCGAGTGTTGTCTTGTCTGCACCTACCTCTTTCACAGACTTTGGATGTGCTAATAGGCGGCCGTTTACCCTGAAAAGATGCACAAAAACGATTCAGTGACTAGTAGCGCAGTGTTGAGTTAATGCATGACATAAATCTGCTTATTTAATATTTATTGCTCATAATATTACATAAAATTCCCCAAAGTCCCGTCATGCCAGGCGTGCCTTAATTCACAGGAGAAAATCCTAAATGCAACATCGTGGTCAATCTGCCACTTTCCTTATGAAGTCCACTAAAAGCATTTGGCTCTGGGTTGTAAAAGACAACCTTTTAAATAGATTAAAAAGTAAGTCCAAACTCCTCTATCACAGAGGTGCTAAATGCTGCTGTATAAATGAATGAATATTCTTTTGGAGGTTTATCTTCGACAGAATCATTTTGCTGCAGACGCTTTATGTGCCAAGTGGCATTTAAGGTGCTTGGAGTGCGGGGGCGAAGGGCCACTGCAATTAGCCAGGGCCGTGACTCTGGCATTATCGCACACACGTACACGTACATCCACACACAGAATGACTCTAACTGCCCACACACACACACTTCAAATCACGCATATGCAATCACACACTGTTCAAGCCACTGGCTTCATCCCTTTCACCCCCGCATTCATGGAGGTATCCCTGCTCTTGCCTGGCCTGTAGGAGAATGATGTGTTTGTCGGTCAGTCAGCTGTAACTCACTACCGATGCACACCCACACAAAAGGCCTACACATTAAGCACACGCCCACTCTGACAAAGCACACATGTGCACTCTGACAAAGAAACACACTCACAGCACATACACAAATGCAAATACTTACAAGTGCACACATAGACACACACATACACACAAAGGTTACAGACAATGTCACAGCAGAAGATTCCTTCATCTAAATACCCATTTCCACTGGTTGGCATGTTCATAATATGATATTCCTGCCCATTTGACCTGTGATCCATATATGTGCTAATATGAAAAACTGGAAGATCCTTCATCCTAACATTGTTACAATGATTTGAGATCACCCTGCCATTGTTGTAACCAACTGTAATAGATACAGATAGACGGTATCCTACAAGCAGATTAGATTATAAAATGGGAATGATGCAACCACAATACACTCTATTAATTAATCATCAGCCATTGTCCCTTTTTGGGGTGGTGCATTAGACCTGTTTCTGCAGGGCAAAGTTGGAGAGACATACTGTATTAAAAGTAATGACACAGCATAAAAAACTTTTTTAAGAAAGCACTTCTCCAACTGTGTTCATGACTATTTATAATCTGTACTTCATGTGAACCTTCTTCTTTAGAATTCAGTACTGTGGAACCTTACCCCAGAATTGCTATGGTGCATAACTCACAGCCTTTTGTGTTGCATTGAACTATTACAGCCTCCTGTCATTTCTTAACTGACAGAGGGTTCTTTTGATGGCACAATTCACATACAACTTACCTCTTCATCACTTGCAGAAAAGAAGATTTTGAAGGTTCGCTCCAGGTCCTTCTGCAATTCAGCCTCTGCCACACCCTGCACAGAAACACCACAGAACAAAACAAAACAAAATCAAACAATTGCCAACACACACAAACAAAACCACACAAAGACCAAGGGTCAACAATTAGTCCAATTGGTCAGGGCATCCTTCACAATAGTAGTAATAGTAATA
The DNA here is from genome assembly GCF_018492685.1 of Alosa sapidissima. Classification (NCBI taxonomy): domain Eukaryota; kingdom Metazoa; phylum Chordata; class Actinopteri; order Clupeiformes; family Clupeidae; genus Alosa; species Alosa sapidissima. The sequence goes on from NC_055975.1 coordinate 13,806,520, forward strand.
ATACCGTAATTTAGGATCAGTGTAGGCTATGGCACTCACAGGCTTCTGGAAGTAGATTTGGTAGTCAAAAATGGGCATGGCTTTGAGCCCCTCCATAGGGTTTTTGTTGGGGTCCACCGGAAAGAGAGGGGTGTTGAGGGAGGCTACTGCCCTGGGGAGCACATCAAATCAAAGGGATCTATTTTTAAGTATATTTTTTTGGCTTTTTATGCCTTTAATGTGATAGGACAGTGGAGAACGACAGGAAGCGAGTGGGCGAGAGAGTTGGGGTGGGATCCAGAAAGGACACGGGGCGGGAATCGAACCCAGGTCGCCGGCGTACGGTGCAGGTGCCCCAGCCAGTTGCGCCACAGCTGGGACCAAATGAAAGGGATCTTTAACCCTTACCAACCACCCGATGCCAGCCAGCATCCACACACACAGACACATAGATACACACACACACACAATGCTGATGCTGTGACTGACAGGTGAGAGTAAGCTAAGTTGATTGTGGATGTGAGGAAGGTGCTGCTTCTTGTCGTGCCTTATCCTGCTGTCGAGGGGAATTATGGGTCATGGGAAGCTGAAAAAAGGGATGTAGGCAAGGCTATAGCCATGGAGTTAAAAAATATATTTATTTTTAAGATTGATGTTTAATAGAAGGCAACTGTTTTTTTTGTTTGTATTTTCATGTGTCATTCTATGTAATGCCATTGAGGGTTGAATAAATTACAACCATAACTACAATCATATGAACATAAATGTATATGCATTGATATAGAAAAGAAGTCCAGATACTGTATTGTGGCCAAAGTTGAGCAAATATTCAAAAACTTGGGTGTGCAACATTTGCATTTCTGGTCTGCTTTCTGGGTATGCCTTTGTGAGGCTATGTTGCTATGGCTCCATGTGATTATGTAGCCTAAACAATTTGCGGAAATAACCAATCTGTATCAGCATTACTGTGCAAGGCAAGCCAGTGTTTTCCCGGTAATGCTGTTTCAGGTTTTTTCACTTAACTTCACTTAATCTCACCTCTGCACTCCCTTTTCCTGTCAGTTATTTAACCATTTAGCATACCATTTAACCATTTAGCATACCATTCATACCACTGGACAACAGTGAGTGATACTATGGTAGCATAACAATGCATGCATACATTCCTCAAAGTATATTATGATTACAGCCTTGGATATAGGTACCAAGGAAAGACCATGGGCCAATTCCCTACCTCACTCGCTCAGGATGGCACTGCACCATGTTCCAGACGAGGGCACCACCCCAGTCATGGCCAATCAGTGTCACTTGAGGAATTCCCTAAATGACAAAAACAGAGGAAACCATTAGGGCAGCATATACAACATTTCTCTCACCTTGGCAGTCGGTCGGCCTTTGGGAACTTTGGGAGAAAATACAGTAGGTGTGACTTAAAGCATATACTTAAAGCAGATCAATGGGATATTAGAGATAAGAGGCAGTAAACTACTGCTGGAGTAGATATATAGGAGGTCTTTAATATTCCCTTCACCACTCCTCCATCACTGTATTTGATTGCCGAGCAGCATCAGCAGCCAGTGAGCATAAGTGCAGCAACCTAACCAGCTGTCATCACAACTGTTGTTGAAAGCTTATTCAACGGCCCTCTTCATTACATGACTCAATCAGCCAGTAAATTACAGCAGGTAATTACAGGATCCTGTAACAATCACCACTGACAGTAAGTTGACTGAATCTATTCTCCATTGACTCTGAAAGCAATACCATGCCTTCTCAAAGCTGCCTGCCTGTGCTGATAGAATGTCAATGGGGCACATCCGACAGACACATAGGGCGTTTCCTTGGAAAACTGATTACGTAGCATGACAACAGTAGACCTAAGCTAATCTACTATGAGGGAAAACTAAACACATTCTAAAGGGTTGAGGAGTTATTACAAAGCAATTAATAACTAGTTTTCTCAAAGTTAACTTGGAGAAAACTAGATTATATTATATTACACTACATTTAGCAGACACTTCTTGACCAAAGTGACTTACATATGTCAGCTATATTACAAGGGATCACATTGTCCCCGGAGCAACTTGGGGTTAAGTGCCTTGCTCAAGGGCACAACGGTGGAAGCCAGGAGTTGAACCGACAACTTTCAGGCTACTGCGCGCTAGGCCAGCTCCTTAACCACTACACTACCACCGCCCCCAAAGCGTGATTGTACCGCAGAGCGTTACAAAATATGACAGCCGCCCAGTCTTGTCAATTTGTCAATTTGTCTCCATCTCCTACTCCATTCCATACTCTTGCAGCTTTTGTGTATGTAAATGAGTGTGTGTGTGTGTGAGATTTTAAACTAACAAAGACTAACATAGAGTTTGCTCTGTGAAGATGGTGACATCTGCTCCAACCCATTTGGACTTCTTTATTTGGTGGAAGAGTGACAGGGAAACACAATAAGACCACAAACATGTTGAAATGCAGAACCTGCTGAAGGCAGCATCAGCTCTCTATTGCTACTCACTGTTTATTCAGCAGTTTGTACTGAAATACACATGAATAACCATCCGATAACCTCACTGGGCTGATCATGTTCTCCCTATTGAGAAAGCCAAATGCTGACACTCAGATTCTTCAGTATACTCTTCAGTTTCTCGGAAACTTCCTCAGTAGTGCAGAGAGCAGTGTGTGCTTCACAGGCATCCACAAGTGTGCTCTTTATTTTCTCTCCTGTGCTTAACTCCCATTTTTACTGCGGGTGATTAGATTCAATGCAAATGTTCATTTTGAGGAAATAATTTGATTCAGGTTTTTATTCATTCGGGGCTCTTTATGTATTACGGTAAAATGCATACACAAAACCAGTGAAGCCTTTCATAGAAAATAGAGTCATAGAAAATAAAACCACACCAGAGTTAATGAACCTACACATCGTCTCCACTATTGAAGTCTAACTTTGCCTTGCTACTGCTCCTAAGTTTTCTCTGAATGTGTGTCTGCCATCTACACCCGTTGGACAGTTTAACGGAAAAGAAACAGCTTTCCCTGCTGTTTAATTCTCCTTCATCATGGTGATGATGAGGATCATTTTATATTCTCCTCATTGATTTTACATTGGGAGTAACTAAAAACTGTGCGTGAAATCTGGCCACTGTTTATACTTGTATACCAGTAACATAGATGATAATTCAAGACAGCTTTAATCAACTAATCAAATGGCACTAAGACAAAGAAAGATTAAGGCAACAGAAGACTGGACTCACCAATTTATCCATGAATGTCACCACATCCTAAAAATGAGAAGAAGATATGTTAGACGTATGAGTAAAAATAATGTGGCAGCGAAATACCAGATAAAAATAATAGGGCTCCTTTAATATTAAAAGATATGTATGGATGGTCCGCGTAACGCTTTGCCGTGTTGTGTTCTATTTGCAGAATGCACATGAAAAAATATAAAAATAGGCTTAAAAATCTGTGATTTTTAAGCACTGCACAGCACTGCAAAACGTTACACGGACCATGGATACAGTTGTGGTGCAGTGTGTATATGTTGTCGCTATCCTTGCCTGACAGAGCGCTTCTTGGGAATATTCCTCAATTGCTGTAAACACAGATAAACTTAAAATGACTTTAAACAACTTCATGGAAATACACACACACACACACACACACACACACACACACACACACACACACACACACACACACACACACACACACACACACACACACACACACACACACATCCCAATTAACAAAAGCATCTCAACACTACTTACATCATTAGTCATTTGGGGAAAATAATGAATTAAAGGCATCAAGTGCATTTTCATTTTTTTTTCGTAGTATTTGTATCTTACACAACTCACAATTGCACAATTTTATTGCCGTAAAGGAATTTGTGATTCTACGGGTTGCAAGGCTGGTTCTCCATAGACGGACAAGCTTACAGAATGTTTGTGATTGTCCCTATTACAATTTAGTTTACTGTCAAAATTACTTCAAAGCTGTTTTATCAGAGTAACACTTGGTATAGTAAACTTGCAGAGGATGCCTTTAAATGACATGACACTTTATTTAACTTAGTCATTCATTCACTACACTGACTGACCAGCTTGAATAATGTAAATGGGAGATTGGTAGAGATTGTGATGAACAAGGAGAGGGAGGAGTGATTTTGCATGTGAGGAGCAAGGAAAAAGAAAATAACAGATGTACCTTCTGGTGCAGAAGAGTCCCCATATCCCTTCAGATCTGGAACCAACACTCTAAATCCAGCATCTGCCAGGGCAGGGATCTGACACACACACACACACACACACACACACACACACACACACACACACACACACACATGTGGTAAGCTTCAAATAGCACACATCCATACAGTGTTTCAAATGAGATGTTTCAAATGAAACAGAATAATCATAGCATGTTATTGGCTTTAATACTCACCTGGTATCTCCAGGAGTACCAGCTCTCTGGGAAGCCATGACAGAACAGGATGGGTGGTCCGTCCCCCATTTCCACAAAGTGGATCTTAACCCCAGGCTGAGAGAGAGAGAGAGAGAGAGAGAGAGAGAGAGAGAAATTAATTTCCAGACTGCTGCTAGGCAACACAGCTTAAAGCTGCTGTTTATTTTCTCTTCCTTTGTTTAAGGACTTTGTAAACAACTCCTTGTGCCAGGCTGGGTCCATTCTGGAGAGGAAGCAACAAATTCAGGGGCTAAGCTGGACAAGGAAGCAATTAGTGTGAACTTAAAACTGGACCCAATTTGGGCAGGCTTCAGTGAACTGCCCTGTTTCAATAAAGTTAGGGTGTGTTCAATTTTTGACATTTTTATTCCGTTTTACGAGCTCTATTAGTGGCTGTAGACTTCCTATAGCAATGCTGTCTGGACTATGCTGTACCAAGTTTGCTGTATACTTGCTCTTAACTTTAGTTTGTAGCTGGCAGACAAACTTTTTATCACCCTTTGTTCAGTCACATCTTGGGTTGGTATGTACAGTATATCATCATATGCATATGCAATTTATAATACTATAAAATAATATGATTTGGTACAAAATAATAATATAAAATTATAAAATAAAAATGGTAGCAAATGAAATAATATGAAAATCTGTACATCTGTATGGTAGGGTGTAACTAAAAGCTGAAACCTTGATGTTGACAAATCCATGAGTGACCTCTTCAGGATTACAAGCAGCAGGGAGTCCATCTTTTGTGCTGTTAACCTGCAGAAAAACAGCATTAAACACAGGCCACAGGCCTCAAACAATTACTGTCGCAACAACAACAAAACAAGCATGCTTGATATAGCTAGGGTTAGCCATAAAGTCACTTTCTTCATGCTTCCTGATCATGGTTGCCCAGTTTAACAACATAGCTATGGCTGGCACCACTTCTACAGATACGTTTTACCCCGTCAGATTAGAATGCTACTTCTTCTCCTCCTTCTGACTGACTACAGATACGTTTTACCATGCTACCTCTTCTCCTCCTTCTGACTGACTACAGATACGTTTTACCATGCTACTTCTTTTTCTCCTTCTGACTACAGATACGTTTTACCATGCTACTTCTTCTTCTCCTTCTGACTGACTACTAATTCCGTGGAAATGCATGGATTCAGTTGCTTCTAGTAGCAGCAACTGGAATCCATGCATTTCCACTGAATTTTTTTTGGAATCTGATCCCTTATCATACCTGTTGGTTCGTACTCGTCGCTCGACTTATCATGACTAAATTCAAGATGGTGTCGAACTGTAAAATTCCTTAAGGTACTGTCTGTATAAATCGTCTTGTAAATAAACTACCAGTGTTTTTTCAAAGTTCTCCATGTCTCGTTTTAAATGTCAAGGCCCTCGGAAGTCTACCAATGAAGTATGGAGCTACTTTGAGCCTCGTAAATGGTGTAAAACAGTGATTTATTTTCATGGCTAGGCCGATGCCCGAGGCACCACAACGAAACCCTGTTGGTAGCATTGGCTAACTAGCAGCAGATTTCTGAGTACAGGGGACAAGCCGAGGTGAGCTATGAGACATACGTTCACACTCGGTATCATGTTTCAACACACTTTAGGTCAATATCACACCGGAATTCCCCATGCCTAGCCCTTGTGCCTTCTAGGTAGCGCTGCCTTGAAGACAATGTTGTGGTCATAAAACACCAAGAAACATTTTGCTATGAAATGAGAGAATAAACTTCAGTTTTGTCTGATAACCTCATCGGAATAAGCTATAAACTAAACTTAGTATGGATTGACAAGAAAATAGGAATGTTTTCACATATCTGCGCTTTCTCACACAGACCATGACACACTCATATTGTGTGCAGAATGCAGATGTTGCAGATATTACCTCCACTCCAGTGTGTGTCTGCAGCTGGCTGAGAACGGCACTCGGGTCCTTCACCAGGACAGCGGCCATCCCCAGGCCCTCTGCGGCCTTCACACTCTCCTCTTCAGTGTCCACCCACACCGCCTGAGAAGAGCACAGCCACAGTCAGGTTCAGGTCTGTACACTGTCCACACTGATGGTGGACGCTTTCATCCAAAGAGACTTCCAAAATGAGGAACAAAGCTACAATGCAGAGGAGACCTCAAGTAAAAATGCTATAAATACTATATCAATTAATACTACTATACAGAGGAGACCTTTGGTTTACAAATACTACAACAATAAATAATACTACCAGAGGATAAGAGTGCAGATGTTTAAGTACTAGTCAAGTTTTGGGGCAGCCGTGGCCTACTGGATAGCGCTTCGGACTTGTAACCGGAGGGTTGCCGGTTCGAACCCCGACCAGTAGGGATGGCTGATGTGCCCTTGAGCAAGGCACCTAACCCCTCACTGCTCTCCGTGCGCCGCTGTTGTTGCAGGCAGCTCACTGCGCCGGGATTAGTGTGTGCTTCACCTCACTGTGTGCTGAGTGTGTTTCACTAATTTCACACAGATTGGGATAAATGCAGAGACCAAATTTCCCTCACAGGAAGAGTAAAATCAAAAGAGTATATATACTTATACTTATAATAAGTGTACTGAAAGAGATGGTGGCAGAAGGAGAAAGACATGAAGGGAGAAGGAGGGAATATGTACTGTAAGTGCATGTTAGGTGTAATGGAGAAAGTAGGAGGAGGGAATAGGGAAGTGTATGGTAAGTGCATGTTAAGTATGATGGATTGTTAAAAATGTTAAGAGAGGAGGTACTCTCCAAAACGAGTTGGGTCTTCAAGAGCTTTTTGAAGATAGAGAGGTATACCCCTGCTCTGGTAGCACCACCATCGGGGAACTACTAATGAAAATAGTCTGGATTGCCGTGTGTGTAAGGGCAGTCGTGCCAAACGACATTATTTGGAGAAACATAGCGGCCGAGGGTTAACATACGCCTGTATGAGAGCATTTAAGTAATTGGGAGTAGACTCAGCCAGCACTTTGTTTTATTTGGTGGACTTGTGCAGGTAGACTTGAACATGTTTACCTGAGAATGTCACACATGTAAAGGGCTGAACACAACGGCTGACGCTTCAGCAAAAGCCTCTGCTGTTACAGTGTTAGTTTGATTAAATGTGGCTGTTCTCGCATTGACTGACTGCACCTGGCCATGTGGTAGTACATGTTTGTATTTTGCTTTTCTTTTTTTTCTTGTGTGCTGTATTGCATTTTTTTTCTTTTTTTCAATATTGCTTACATGTTTACTGTTACTGATAAAAACCCATGAAAGACAGAAGAGCTGAATTTAGAGCATGGTGTGCATGGTATATCCAAAAATAAAAATATGACTAACGAGTTTACGATGTGAGTGAATGTTGCAGGAGATACAAGGTATTTTGCATGAGCAGTAGTTGGATTTGTGTTTTGAAAAAAAAAGAGACAGACATAAAATATGTGTACATGGCTAAGCGCTTGTAAAAAAAATGTGCAGTGTAACATAAAATTGGTTGTGCGTGTGCACTGCAACATTGCATGTGACGTTTATCAAATCTTACAGCCTGGCCAGGTTTAGGCCAGGTTTAACTAAAATTATTTTGCTTTCTTTGTCTTTTGTTGTGGTTTATTCTGTATTGAAATAAACATACACACTTTATACATTTAAATACCTGTATTTATGCATGTTTACAGTAGTATATGTAGCCTATGATAAAACTATATTGCAAACTGATATGCCTGGCACACACCGTAAAAGTCCTGGCAGGAAGTGATTACATCAACGTTTTTTGATATATCCAGTTTTTAATATTTTTTTTCCGAAGTGTTTACAACTTAGTGTTAACTAATAATTGTTGCAAACTGGTACCACGAACAAAATATTAGTGCATTCCTGGATCTACATCCTTATGCATGCTTCCTTCCAGGACTTTTACGGGCTTTTCCCAAATCACGGAAGTAACGTCGACGCAGCGGTATAGTAGCAGATAGTAGCATCCATCAGGCAAGTGTTATTTAAATAAACTCCTGGTGCATTTACAAACTTTTCAATGCCTTGTTTTATGAGTAAAGAACATACTGTAGAAGTTTCGTACCATTCAGGGCATGTGCCGTTAAGTAGTATATTATAGACTATACTACTTAAACGGCACCGAAAACCAAAAAATCCAGTGGAAACTAGATGGCAGAAGTGTGTAGGCCAATCTGCCCAGCAGCTTTTTCTACTTTGTCACCTACAGAGTTTGACAGGTACGATCTTTCAAAACGCCATGTTATTTCCCATAGACATTTGACGACCAAAGGTTGGATGGATACGGAAGTTAGGAGGCGGGACTTATTCTGGAGAGGTCTATTACATGTACTGTAGAGCGGTGTATCCCCTCCCCCTCCCCCTCCCCCCTGACTGGCAGAGCTGGCAACCCGGATGCCGAAACACTACTGACTTTGTGATTAGTAGATAGGTGGAGGGTGGCGCATCAGGCCAAAACACAACATGACAACATCAACATCAGTTGAGGGCTGCAACTTCACTTTTTAAATGACAATATCCTGGCCGGACTACTGTTGTCAGTGATATAAGTATTTGAAATTAACATGATTTCTTAATGTCTAGTGACATATCAGGGCCATTTTATGATTAATTGAAATACATTTCTTACATATGGTTCCTTTAACTGATTTTGGACCTTTATATAGACTTTCACAGAAATACTTAATGGCTTAAATGTGTAAACTACTGTTTTTGTTAAAGAGCTAGATGGCTTATTTTTCTACAATTTTATAAAGGAGACAACAGCAGGGGCGGACCTAGAGATTTTTTCCTGGGGTGGCGAAGGGGTGGCATGAGGTTCCAGGAGGGGGGCCATGGACATTATTCAAAACTTAAAATTCTACGGATTTCAATGAATATGTTTTGTTCTCTACATTACATTACACGAGGTGGGAGGCAAATCGGAAATGTAGCTGGCGTTTTGGATGATGTGGGTCTTAATATGTGAATTTCTTTCTCTGTGTAATCACTATACAGTCTGTGTAGTCTGTACTTAAATTATACAGTGTCAAAAAGCAATTCTAGGGGGGTTTGGAGGTATGTTCCCCCAGAGAATTCTTTTAAAAAATGACCCCTCAAATGATTTCTTCTAGTTAGTTTTGAGGGAATATGGACAAATTTAGTCATACAAAATAAGCCATCGGTAGATAAAAAAAAGAATATTAATATCCAACACTATCTAACTGCCTTTTCCAAGTATGTAGTCTAAATTACTGAAACAATTTGTGAAATAAGATACCAGAGACACTAGGCAAATATTTATAGGCCTGTCATGCAGTTGGTAGCACCATACATAGGTTAGGCTATTGCAAGGCTTAAAGCAAGGACATTTTCTGTGCCATTAAGTTAGGCTTTTATTTTTAAGACCTAATATTATATAGATATTATAATATTATGATATCAAATAATGTTTTTGCTCAGAACGAACCTAAATGGAAATCAGTCCCCCTCAGTCCCTGATCTTTAGTGCCAAATGTTACGTTTTGCCATTCACAATTTAGGCTACTCACTCACTCACAAAGTGGTGAATAAGGAAGTACGTGTATACTGTATTAAAGTACCTTTATAAATATCCTATTAAAACGACCTCAAACACGAGTGAACAAGCAACATGTTAATTTCTTGAGGACACAAACTCCTGTGCTGGCCTCAGCTTGTTGGTTCATCTACCAGCAAATGATTGAAATCTATCACCCAATGAAACTGGAAGATTTAACTGGAATCTAAGCAATTACATCTCATGCACAACGCTTCATATGTGATGTGCTTTCAAACGTCTAGTCTAGTAGCCTACTCTGAGTAGGGTTTGTTTGAAAATAGTAGGCTACTTTTACTTATTGTGATTGAGTAGAATTTCAGTCATGTAACTGTAGGCTACTTTTACTTGTGTAGATTGATTCACACTATATATGAAAAGAAAGGGTAAAAAAAACGCAACCGCCACCAGCTTGACACCGATTAGATATTCTAGTTTGATTTGACATGTCGACCAAATTTGGATAGTCATAGATGCTGGGAAAGTGGATGCATGACAATTTTGAGAACCCGTGTTGAATTATCACGTGTATGGGTTGACATTGACAGCAGTATTTAGGCTACAATCAAATGTTATAAACTAGCGACACACACAAATAGACGTTAAACGTTACGCTACGCATGAGCATGCCCTTATTATCTGACCGGACCATCATCAAAAAATTCGATGAGACAAAGTCTTGTGGATGTAAATGACGTAGACTAACAGTGAGGTTGTTGCCGGGTTAACTGATGGACTGACTATGGGTCTGATTATGGACTTTTTCGACTTGGTGGTCAAACTTACCACTTCGTTGTAGGCCTACAGGCAGTTGACACATAGTTGCATGCACTGTGCAATCTGCTGCCAATGGTGAAATTTCGCAGGGATCACTGTGCTGATGGTGATGGGTGAAACCATTGTGAGGGGGCGGGGGATTCTAAATCCGCGATTTCTGTTTGAGAGGAGTTTGGTGCGGGTTTCACACCTTCTCACAGTCCAACACGTATGAACATAAAATATACTCTGATTTATAAATGGGGTGGCAACAGGGGTGGAAGACTGTGTCCCAGGGGTGGCAGTTGCCACCCTTTGCCACCCCGTAGATCCGCGCATGGTTCCCAGGGTACCTGCTGTGGCGTGAGGCTGAGTTTCTCCAAGGCTGCATTGAACATGGCCGGCTCAGGCACACGGGCCCCTGTGAAGCAGGACCGCAGCACCAGGTCAAAGTGGCCTTCCAGGACAGACAGGATCTGGGCCGTGTGATGGCGATGAGGGGTGTCGTCGACCCACAGGTTAGCCAGCACACCTGTGAGAACTCCTACAATTGAGGACACAGGACAAGCATGAACAACTGTGTGAACCTAAAGAGCTACAAATGTTTAGTAGTTTACGGTCATGCTGAAGGCTATAAGGGACCATATGATGTCACGGATCTGGGCTTTACTAAATTGAAAAAATATATATTTCTGCAACTGTTGCACTGTAAATGTATACATTTTTATAAGAATTAATAATCATGACAATGAATAAACAAAAATCAATTGACTTCACTGCTTCCATATCTAGCGAGTTTTATAAATTGAGTTAAGTTAGCTTTTAAGTTTGCATTGCATTTCTGTAGCATTGTACTGATAAACCATCAGTTCAATGGCAGCCTACGTGCAGCTCACCTTGATGATGAAGGGCTGCAGCAGCCTCCAGTATGGGCCTGTGGAAGTCCACACCTTGGATCTCCTCAAAGAGCTTCACTAGGGAGAACTCAGCTGGCAATGGCAGCCCCTGAGCAGAGGCCTCCTTCTTACAGGCCTCCTCCAGCTCAGTAAACATCTGAAGACATGTACATTCACACACACACATACACACACACACACACACACACACACACACGCACACGCACACACACACAGGTTAAACTATCTGTTAAATCTGATTATCTTGACATCTCGGCAGCAGATATTGTACATAGTTCAATAAAGGCTTGCATTTACACAGTTCATAATCGGAATTGTCAATGCTGCAACTGACCATAACCACAGGAGCTAAATGTTATCCTGGATAGAGGCTCTGATTGCATAAGCTTCAATTACGTTCACATCTACTGATTTGGCAGACCCTTATATCCTACAACGGCCTCCAAGTGAGAAAGACCAAAATACTGCTTAACATTCCCCAAAAAGAAAAAAAGAAATGGGTAAAGGTCATAAAGGTCAAGCTCATTTGTTGTATCCCCTCACCTGCTGTAAAGTCAGCTTTCCTCTCTCTGCTCGAACTAAGGCATTCTCAGTCCCATCTGCATCCGCAGCAAGGGCCTTTGATATGAAATCACTGAAAAGTATTGAGGTTATTACATTGGACTGATCATATACTAGCAGTTTCATGGCAGTCTTTCGGTCAAGCATTTTGTATTTTTCCTGCAAACATTTGCTATTATTGTTTAGACCAAAGCTTCAAAACCGAATTTTCATGTAATAATACCTTAAACACATTTTTTGGTTGGCAATTTGTTTGCAATCTGGAACACACTTATTGGAAAATACAACTCAATGTTTCTTACACTAGACACTCAAAAATGAAATATGTTGTAATCATTGGAAAAACACTTCTATTCAAAATGGAAATACATCAGTTAATTGGAAATACCCAGACACATACCTGAAAACACTTACATAGAAAAACTGAACACCTATCAGTCAGTTCTTGTTTTTGTGCGTTTGAGTGTGTGTGCATGCAGTATATAGTTATTTTGCAAAGGGTACTTAATTCCTTAATCCGCCCGTGGTTACAGCTCCAGTCTCAACATACTGTACCCCCTGAAGCCTAATACCCAGGACGCACTCCTCAGGGCCAGTTTGTGTCATTACCAGAGGTGGAAAGTAACGAAATACTGTGCATTTTGTATTTTTTAAGTAGTTTATAAAATCGGTATTTTAAATTTTACTTGATTAGGCCTACTTTTTGAGTGAAGTATTGTACTTCGCCACATCAAAAATCCCATCCGTTACTTGAGTAAAAAAAAAAAAGTTAAGACTAACGAAAACAGAAAGGGAGAGAAAAAAAAATCGCGCCCTAAACCACTAGCCTAGTGATAATGATCAGCATGTAGCCTACAACAGGACATGAATCAAGCTGACGCCATGCAGTCTTTGTGTATTTTCCGCTATTCCAATGGGTTGTTTCAGTTCGTTTTAGCACCAATAATTGCGGAGATATTCAAGCAAACACCATGGGATTTCGTGTTTTGACGTTTGTGCTCACCTTTCTTTGGAAAGACGTTTATTAGCAGTTGTTTCCCCTCATTTTGATGTCTCTCTTTTTCCTGTTTTGGCCTTTGTTTTTAGTAACCTGACTTGGCTTTCTTGGAGAAAGACATTGCACCAGCAGCACAACAATTAGCGGTCCACTAGCGATGCTCAACTAAATAAACAAAAGATAGACTACCTTATGAATCGTGCAGGCGGACTAAACCATTTAGCTCATTCATTTTTACATTTAATTTGGAAGTTAAAATACAAGGTAAAATAAATATATGGTGGAAATAAGTATTGAACGCTTAATTATTTTTTCCAGTAATTAGCCTAAACTTCCAGTGAGTCTATTCGAAATTTTCACCACACATTATATTAACACACAAAAAATCCAAACATAGGAGTTTTGTGTATTAAAGTGGAATGACACAGGAAAAAAGTATTGAACGTGCCTACTGAAATTTCTTCAATACTTTGTGGAAAAGCCTTTGTTTGTAAAGACAGCTTCAAGACATTTTCTGTATGACAAAACTTATTAGTCGCAGTATCAGGTGTGATTTTGGTCCATTGTTCTAAACAGATTCCAGGGGTCCCTCTTGTGAATCCTGATCTTTAGTTCCAGATTACTTCCAGAACTGTTTAATTGAATTGGCTGCCTTCAAGTCTTTCTGGAGCTTTCTCCGAGTGGTCCTTGGCTCTTGGAATTGACTATCCTTCTGACTCCCTGGTCAGAAATATTGCGAGGAGATCCTGTGCCCTGTGCCGGTTGATGATGCAGTGATGTTTCTTCCACTTGGAGATAATGGCTCCCATGCTGCTTACTGGAAGATTCTGAAGTTTTGAAATGCATCTGTAACCAGTTTCATTGATATGTTTTGCAACAATAAGACTGCAAAGGTCTTGGGAGAGCTTTTTGCTTTTATCCATCATGAAATGTTTCTTGTGTGACACCTTGGTAATGAAAAACCTTTTTATAGCCCATCGATATGTAGGCTACTAACCAAGCTTATATTAATTTGCGCAGATAGAAAGGATAACTACTCTCTAACTACTTACAGATTCCAGCTCGTTCCTTCCCTTTCCTTGCCTTAGTGCTTTTTCTTAGCGTGTTCAATACTTTTTCCCTGTGTTATTCCACTTCATTACACATGACTCTACTTATGGAGTTGTTTGGATTTTTTTATGTGTGGATTACCTGAGTTATTACTAATGCCTGATGAAAATGTTGTGCCCCCTGTATTCCACTTTTCAAGGGCCCTCTCCTCCATTGCCCTATACTTCCCACTTTCCCCCCTAGTTCGACACCCTTTAATCTGTTGAACCTTTTGCTCGTTTCCAAATATAAAAAAAACTCTTTGCAACTCAACATTGGCCTGCCTCAGCTGCCTGTAAGGGGCTTTTCAGTTGTGCTGGATTACTGTTCACTGCAAAGCGACCCAAGGATGAGTGCAACTAACTTTGAAAATCAACTACTGCTCAAACTTAAAGAACTTAAAGGAGGTGATTTTTCACATAGATCTCCATTTTTCAACATCCTTATCAGGCAAGTACCTCCACTCGGCGGCCATATTGCAACACTTTTTGGGCACTTATCGTGCATCTATATCGCCAGAAATGCGTGTGCGTAAGGCTTCACGACACCAATCTTGCTCCAGCAGCGAGATCACAACAGATGATTGGCACGATGTCTTCACAGCACACCACATGATTGGCTCAATGTATTTTACAACACACCACGTGATTGGCTCAACGTATTCACATGTCAACGTTTTGCCCCGGAAGGGTTGTGATATGTGTAGACAACTGCGTTACAAACTAACCCCATGCATTACTATGGAGGATTTTTTGAGTGCTGTATCTCCTCATTAGAAAGTCTCTGGTAAAACTGGTTGTTCTGGTACCCCGCCCCCCAAAAAAAAAAAAGTAACTAAGTAACTTTTACTTAAAGTACATTTTAAATGAACTACTTTTTACTTTTACTTGAGTACATTTTCAGATCGGTGAAACGGTACAAGGTTTTTACCAACTCAGACCCCTAAGTATACGTGTTTTTCCTTGGCTTTGGAGCCTGGCTTTATTACACGATCTGATTTTGTTTGTAAGCAAATGAGCGCATATTTAATGAGATGGTGCCTCGGTAGAATGTGGTCATGATGGCTGGTGGAGCACTTGCTCGCCTGAGTTTCCGCCTGTACTTCCTGCGGAAACTCAGGCGAGCAAGTGCTCCACCAGCCATCATGACCACATTCTACCGAGGCACCATTGAGAGCATCATCTCCAGCTGTATCGCTGTGTGGCTGGAAGCTGCACTGAATACAACAGGAAAGCCCTGCAGCGCATAGTGAACACAGCTGGAAGGATTATTGGTGCTTCTCTCCCCTCCCTGAAGGACATTTACACCTCCCACCTCACCCGCAAGGCGACCAAAATTGTGAGTGATGCAAGTCACCCCGCTCACAATTTGTTTGATCTACTGCCCTCTGGGAAGAGGTACAGAAGCCTGCGCTCCCGCACCACCAGACTCACCAACAGCTTCATACACCAGGCTGTTAGGATCCTGAACTCTCTCCCCCCTCTCCCCCCTCCACCCTCAGCTACATAACATCCTGGACTTTTAGACCCAAAATGGCTGCCTTGCACTACTCCACTTGCACTACTCCACTTGAACACTTGCACACTTGCAACTTGTTGTTGTTGTCCTGTTGTCCTGAACACTTCTGAACACACTTCTGCTGCTCTTACATAACTTGCACCACTATGCCACTTGCATACTTAGGTCAAACAAAACTACCTCAGTCATTTATTGGCCTGACTTTTGCACTATTATATTGACTGTCTACTGTATGCACAATTGCACAATTTTACAAAATTTTGCTGCTCTTATTTCTTCATTGTATGTGCCTTCTTATTTTTACTTTTTATATTGTTTACTTGAATGTTATGTTTGTCTGTGGACCTAATTGGTAAAATATGTCTTGTCTCCACCGTGGGATAGTAGGAAACGCAATTTCGATCTCTTTGTATGTCTTGACATGTGAAGAAATTGACAATAAAGCAGACTTTGACTTTGACTTTGAGATTCTCGTTTGCATATTTAAACATTAAAATAGAAAAAAATGCAATACATTTTTTCTCATCTTAACATAAGTAATCAACTGAGAAAGTTTCATCGTGATATCTATTATTTACATTTTTTACCCTATTCATCTGTAGTGTCTTAATAATTGTATGTTATTGTATGTTAATTATGCAAATTGCAACTTTTAGCAACCAAGTTGAATTCCATCCACTAGGCCTATAAATGACGTTTTCTGCAATAAAACTTTAGGGTACTCAACATTTCTGGGTTCAAGAAAATGCAACTAGACAGAGGTTTAGTAGGCTACTACAAATAGACCTCATGTAAGCCATTGTGTACTTGCACCGGTACAATTTCACAGTTTTGTACTTGCCCCCTTTCTCCCCATTTCAAGGGTGGATACAGAAACACAATGCAATATTTCCCCTGTTGATTAGTCTGAGAGGATACAAGCGATGCAGATAAGGTTGTGAAATTGAAAAAAAGGAAATGACAATGAAAATAGTAGAGTAACAACCGCAGTGTTTTATAAAGCACATCAGAGTGTTGCTGCTGACTTGAAAGAGTAGGCCTAATTCAAATGGTGCTGCAAGAATTACATTTTGAAACAGAATTGTTAGATGTCCATTTACTTGCAATTTCACTTGGACAAAGATGTGAGTTCTTTATATCCAACTGATACATGTCTTAATTGGCTAATTAACTTGCCCTTTGGCCTAACTTGCCCTTTTATGTTTTTATTTATTCTTTGCTTTTGTTTCTGTAAAGCACACTGAATTACCCCTGTGTATGGAATTTGCTGTAGGCTATATAAACTTGCCTTGCCTTTGACACAGATAGTTATCCAGTTTTGACACAATGAGCCAAATTCAGCAAAAACAGAAGGCAAGGTTTATAAAGCACAGTGTGTTGCTACTGATTTTGGAGAGTAGATTAATTCAAATGGTGCATATAGCCTAAACTATGTTGTTGCATGCATTACACTTTTAGATTTTGACTGCAGTTTCGCTTTGAAACAGATGTGAGTCGTTTATCTCGAGGTGTTATTTGCCTATTATTTGGCATGTGCTATAGAGTTTTGACACCATGAGCCAAATTCTGGAAAAAAACATGCAGGCCAAATCTATCGGTTCAAGCTGTAAACTGAGACACATTCCTCCTTAGGACTCCAGAAACAAATACAGTTATTGTTGTTACCGCTTACCTGGGAAGACCGAGAGATTTCTCGTATTTCAGAAAAGACTGGGACGGGCGAGTTTTCAGGACACCACCCCATAAGTTAAAAAGCACAGCTTTCTTCAGCGCCATCGGACTGCAGTCGTGGGAGAAAAAGAGGAACAATATATTGTGTCGAGTCGACTACTGTATTTTATAGTATGCTGGGACGTCCCAGTTTTTGACAGGCCTACCACAGATTCACACAACTGGAGCCAGAGGCAACCCTCGCTGAAAAGTTGCGAAGTATCATAGACATTTCGTAAACAGCCCCCCTCGTATAAGCAATCCGCCACCCGCAGCCTAAACTATGTTCAAATGATAACACACATAGGCTATGGTCATTGATCACATAAACACATAATACACACAAACATATAATTTGATGAAGGATTACGTGATACGTATTTTACTATAGGCTAAATAGGTTAGCCTACGAACAAAAGAGAAACCAGAACACATAGCAATCACTGACAATTTGCCTCCCCCTAGCGTGCATGTGGCCAAACTTTTTCACATGAATTACAAAGTTTTATGGTAAAATTATTGATCATCCAGAGACGACGCATAACCTAGGCTATAGTAGCCAATGACTAAGGTGCGTCTTAGAAGTGAATCATTACCGTTGAGAAGTAAAACAACAGATCGGGCATAGAAGTCGACTCGTTTATTTTAAAGACCAATAAATAGAAATGTTTTTTCAGTCAAGGTCTTTTAGACCTTGAATAATTTTTGAATGAACAACGAAGACAATACCCATGTGACCGTCGTCAAACCATTTGTCATGATGCCATGCTTCGCCCCTGCCCGTCTTGACCGAAGAGACATCGGATCACCATATGCCTCCAACTGTTACCGCGAGAGAGCATCTTCAACACACTGCGCCCTATAAGCGAGTAGAAATGGCTATCATGAAATGGATATAAAGTTACAGTTTCATAAAAGGCAAACTTTCCGTTTTGACGTTTGCGGTCAGCTGTGATATGGAAGGAGCTTTACTTGTGTTCTTGAGGATCACTTTGCTTGGCTGCCTAACATTAACCAAGAACTGTAAGTAGCCTAGCTCATTACAGTTTGTTATGATACATATCGAGCGGATACCTTTGTTTCTATCGTTATGCCAGACTTTAACAGACTTTCATTTCAAATATTAATTATATATTATGCCCCCCCCCCCCCTCAAGTTTATTGTATGGATTTGTCTACCTTCATGGAATTGGTTTGTATGTTTGATGTTATTTTAACCTGTTGTTGTTTGCAAAATTGTTGCTTATTTTGCTTTTGTTGTTTGCAAAATTGTTGCTTATTTTGCTTTGTTGTTTTAGCATATAAAAACAGAAAACAAGCGTAAAGTAAATGGGGACACTCAAATGAAAAATCTATTCAGAAATGCTTTCGGCTGGTATGGCAAGAGCTCTCATCCTCTCGATTTGGAAATTGTTGAAGGTTCAATGGAAGTGAAAATGCATGCCGTATGTGTAATGCATTGAGGTATTTGTATTACTCTCAGCTTTTAACATTAGACATGTGATGCTTACTAGACCTGGCCTTGTAAAAAAATCCCTCATCATTGTGAGGGATGTCTAATTGAAAGTGACTGATGTTATTAAGGAGTGAATAGTGATTACAGTGTGAGGGAGGCTTTGCATGACCAGGTTCTCCCATTAATTAATGTGCCAGTTAGCATAGGATTTGCTGATAGGTAGGATGCCCTGTGTACTGCTACATCTACTTTCGCAGACAACTGACAGTTAAGGCAATTCATAGTCTTAAACGGACAGTGCTGGTAATTTCAAATTTGGTTTATGCATGAAATATCAAGCGGTAGATGTCACCCTACAATCATGAATGTGACCACTCTGATGTTAGTATGATGACAATCATCATCATCATCATTATGACAATAATGATCCAACCCATTTGGGTTTCCAACTTCAAAACTTACATCATATTGGCTACCTTTGCCCTAGTTGGTCATATCAAACCCAGTGGTTTTAATGCAATGTTAAAAACGTCTTTGAATTTATCAGTCTTAGAACTTTTACAGCTCTGATGATATAATTTTCTCATTACCCATTTAATCCAACGGCTGCTTCAGGACTCCTTTCAGCACAACCTTGGAGCTTAGTAGCTTTTCATTCTCACTCACAGAGCTTTTAAGTAACATCACTTCTCATTCATCTGATGATCTTATGAAGTCAGAACACATACACAGTTTCAATTTGGGTCCAAGTTCAACTGTGCAAGTGTATACCATATTTCAGGTTAGCATCACGTGATGTGCATCTTTACTGTCTTACACCCAAGGAGGCTTAACCGCTCATGTGTTATACTGGATGATTAGAACTGAATCTGTTCAGCATTTTAGTATTTTTCTTCTCTGTCTGTCTGTGTGTCTGCCGGTCGTTCTGTCTGTCATGTCTGTGTGTCTGTCTGTCTGCAGCTGTGGCAGGAGACAAATGGACTCATGCACATGCCGAAGACCTCCTCTTCAAAAAGCTCTTTCAGGGATATAACAAGTGGTCCCGGCCAGTGCGCAACATCACAGATGTCGTCATTGTCAAATTTGGACTCTCCATTGCTCAGTTGATTGATGTGGTTAGTTATTTTGTACCGGTTTTTAGTGTTTTTTTTTTTTGTTTACTGTAGTACTTGTACAGTACTTGTTACTGTATTTATTAATGCACTTATTTTGATCTACATACATTTTCAGTGATACCCTCTATACATTTACTACCTATAATGGTGCTTCTTATGTTGTGCATGACTCCGCTTTTCAAGACATTCAGGCATTTGCTGTGGCACTGCAAACTATTAGTTTAGCATATTCATTATTATGGTAGTGACTCATTCGGATACCATGGGAATAATATTTTTCCAAATGGAATGCTTTTGTGTGGAAGCTCAATAGAGTTTGATTGATGTGGTGCTTTTAATATAATAACCCTTTGGTCTAGTTATTAAATGCATGTTTGAAAAAAAAAAAATCCATAGTATGTAAAGAACAATTGTATTATTATACTGTAGCATTATCTGACTAAATTAGCTGCATTGATTGTTTTAGATTTGCCCTCTACCCTCATGAGTAGCAGGCTACTGTGTAAGAGTAGTGTAATGTATTATGGACTATTGACCATTATGCTCTCAGTTTAGTGTGACCCCATGCTGAACTGGCCCTTCCTTCCTGTAATTAACTGGCCACTCCACCCACCCCTCCTGTCTCCCGCAGGATGAGAAGAACCAGATGATGACCACCAATGTGTGGCTGAAGCAGGTGATGGACAAACTGCATTTTTACTGTAACTCCAGCCACTGGCTGAGATCCTCTGAAGTGTCAGTGGTCTGAGTCTGTGGTGGTTATGTTATCTTCTATTGTTGTAATTTAGATTTTTTAGAATAAGGATTTGAAATGCACATGGCAACACAGCCACTCATAAACCCTCTATAACACATATAACTAATGGATAACAAGCAAATATTCACAGAAAAGAAGAAATGGTGAGAAAGTTGGGTCACTGAAAGATTAAGTGAATGAATGATTTTGTAGCTGTGCATTGTTATGTGTGTGGCAGACAGACTTTGATCATGCTCTCTTATCTGTGTTAAGGAGTGGAATGACTATAAGCTGCGATGGAAGCCCTCTGATTATGACAATGTCACATCCATCAGGGTCCCCTCAGAGCTCATCTGGGTTCCAGATATCGTCCTGTATAACAAGTAAGTGTGTATTTCGGTTAGGTTGGTTGGTGGTTGCAACCTGGTCTCATTAGCTAAACGTTCCCCAGGGAACGTTTTTTGCAGACCCAGCCAGACGTACCACCAGGTACATTTATGTATATCTTAAATGCCCCACATACTGAACAAAGATATTAGCATCTTTTCACTTACACACCTGTGTTACCGCACTTATTCTTTAAACATCCTTTCTTATACTACTATGGTACTGCTAAAACAGTCAGGTTTGGGATTGCATTCTTATATCCTAATTGCATTCATCTGTGGAATAATTGCTCATCCAGCACTCACTTCACCCCATGCACGGGCCTTACTTGAGTCTAATTTCTAACGATAGTTTTAGGTTTTACTGAAGGGAATTGCACATAATTACACCGTTTTCAAGAAGTGTTCACAAAGAATTTAAAAACGTATTAGTCATGTCATAATCACTCTGTGTTTTACTTCTGAAGTGTCAAATTATACTTGATTAGGGAGTGCGTTAAAGATTATTAATATTTGTAATAATATTTCCTTTCAGTCTATCTGCAATTAAGCCTCATCTTTCTCTGTGTTGGTCTAATCAAGTAGAACACTGAGGGAGAAGCTGGGCAGTGAAATACAGACTGCTGATGTATGGTCTAGAATAACCACTCTCAATTACTAATGAATTGAAGTCCAGAGTTACACAAGTTTGCCTCTGCAGCAGTGCAGGCTTGATTAGCCCTGGCACAGATATCTCCTGGACCTCCCTGTCTGCAAGGGGAGCGTTGACTTTCTCTTGCATCAGGATATTTTAACAAGTTTGAAAATGATTTAAAGTGATGCAGAATATTAAAGGTTATGGAAAGGCGTTGGATAATTCACTGAGTAGTTGTTTAAATGTGCCTTCAAATGTCCTTGGGCTAGATGGAAGGTCTCTAAATTTACCAGAGTGTTTGTTTTATTTTTTCATTTCATTAATATTTCATGGAGTGCTCTCATTTGTCTGAGTTGCTTACGGTTAGTTTGTTCAGCTTTGTTTTTCAGAACAAAGCTCTCGGAAATCCCTTTTATGGTGTTTTAGACTCTAAGTGAACATTCTCCAGAGGAACATTTCAGGACTGTGATACAATTGTCATTTGAGAATGAATTAAATTGACTCCATCTCTGCAGAAACAAAGCCATGACATTGCACATTGCAATATCACTGCACCTACAACTTTATTTTATTATTGATCATTGATTAATTATTGTAGCAAAGGTATCTTGATCTCATTTGCATTCAGATTCATTCATATTCTACATGTATGCTTTCCTCCTCTCAGTGCAGACGGTGAGTTTGCAGTGACCCACATGACCAAAGCCCACCTGTTCTACACGGGCCAGGTGCGCTGGGTGCCCCCGGCCATCTACAAGAGCTCCTGCAGCATCGACGTCACCTTCTTCCCCTTCGACCAGCAGAGCTGCAAGATGAAGTTCGGCTCCTGGACCTACGACAAGGCCAAGATCGACCTGGAGCGCATCGAGAACACGGTGGACCTGAAGGACTACTGGGAGAGCGGCGAGTGGGCCATCGTGGACGCCGTGGGCACGTACAACACCAAGAAGTACGACTGTTGCCACGAGATCTACGTGGACATCACGTACTACTTCATCATCCGCCGGCTGCCGCTGTTCTACACCATCAACCTGATCATCCCGTGCCTGCTCATCTCCTGCCTGACCGTGCTGGTGTTCTACCTGCCGTCCGACTGCGGCGAGAAGATCACGCTGTGCATCTCCGTGCTGCTCTCGCTGACCGTCTTCCTGCTGCTCATCACCGAGATCATCCCGTCCACGTCGCTGGTGATCCCGCTCATCGGCGAGTACCTGCTCTTCACCATGATCTTCGTCACGCTCTCCATCGTCATCACCGTGTTCGTGCTCAACGTGCACCACCGCTCGCCCAGCACACACGAGATGCCCCGCTGGGTGCACGCCGTCTTCCTGGAGCTCATCCCGCGCTGGCTCTTCATGCGCCGGCCGGCGCCCAACGCCAAGCGCCGCCGCCTGCTGCGGCTGCAGACCAAAAGGCCAGTCCACTGCTCCGGCGAAAACTCCCACGGCCACGGTCACGGCCACAACCACTCCCTGGGGTCCAGCCACGGCCCGATGCACGCGTCTAGCCTCAGCACCTCCAAGAGCTGGCTGCACGAGGAGACGGACGTGGACCGGACGCCTGTGTGTGAGGAGGGCAGGGCAGGTCTGAGGCTGGGCACGTGGAGCGGGGTGCCCACCTCCTACTCGTTCCCCACGCTGCACCTGCCCGACGCTGACCCGCTGCACCTGCCCGACGCCTGTCTGTCTGATCCGCTGGGCAGGAAGTCGGCCTCGCACCACCAGCTGGAGGGCCTGGCTCCGGGGCTGGACTCCAGGGGGAGCCTCCTCCTCTCGTCCCAGCGTCTGTCCGAGCTCGGGGCCCTGCAGGCGGACCCGGCCCTGCTGTTCTCCCCCAGTGTGCTCCACGCCCTGGAGGGGGTGCGCTACATCGCAGATCACCTGCGCGCCGAGGATGCTGACTTTTGTGTAAGTGCCCACCTCAATCAGGCATGCATACACACAGACACACGCACACTAACACACATACAGGCACACATACACACATCGCTCTCAACACACACAAATACACACACACAAACACACATACAAGCATACATACAGGCACACATAACTTACAACATACACTAACACACACACACACACTTCTAAGATAAATTGCTCTGATATGAATCCCACATTGCACTTGTGTCTGGCCCTGCTGACATCAGCATCTCATGCCAACATAAGCTGATTTCAGACGCCCTCCCATAAATCACTTAACATGTTGGTGCTGTTTCTTCACCCTCTTCTTGCAGGTGAAGGAGGACTGGAAGTATGTGGCCATGGTGATTGACCGTATCTTTCTGTGGATGTTCATCATCGTGTGCCTGCTGGGGACAGTCGGCCTCTTCCTGCCACCTTGGCTCTCAGGAATGATCTAGGTCACAGCTCTGGGGCATAGTGATAACACACACACAAGTGTGCGCACACACACAAACACACACATACACACACACACACACACACACACACACATATACACACACACTTGGCCTAAGAACCACTAAGGCCATGGCAGGACTTAGGCTCACCTGTCAGAGACTGATCCTATCTGTACCTTGGAAGAGCAGGAAGGCAAAATGTCCTTCACTGAGATGGCCTTCCTACCTATGTTCCTACGAAGTACCCAGATGAACTGTGTGGTTAGAATGATCTTTTTATTTATTCATTTTGATTATTTATGCTTGTTTACCAGTTGGGATTGTTTTACTTTTGATTAAGTAATGTCATTATTAAATCAGTATACTCTATTCCAGTGTTGGTGTTGGGAGTGCAGAGATAACTGAAGGACATTGTTACATGTGCAAACACTAGCCTTGTTTCCATGCTCTTCCCTATAACTCATATGGTAGAAACTTAAAACAGAACCCCTAGCATAATCCTGTGTTCTTGTTCATACATAAGGTCGTTGACTTGGATAAAGCAATTTCATAAAAACCTGCATCACAATACCAAATATTATTGGTTCATCAACCATCTCCCATAATACTGACATTGGCATGTATGTCATATCTATTTGGAGAATGTGTAGCTAGCGCAAGAGTGTTTGAGGGACTGAATCTTCTGCAACTGCACATGCAGATAAAGAAAAAAGAAATGTCTGGGACTGGTTAATTAGTTCATGGGTAGGTTTTTTCATCTAGCAGCGTTTTAACTAGCTTGTCTCATTATGAAATTCTGTCATATCAGACATCCATGTCATTTATGCCTGCCTCCCCACTGAGAGAGGGTTACCATGGTGAAGGTCAGAGTTCACACCAGGCCTCCGTGCTCGACCTCATACTTTTGCATCATTATCATCCCTTCTCCCAGCAGTCAGCACAATGTCCCCTTGTTTAGTCCGGTGCTGGGACAGGGCACTCTCGTTGGGCATTGATCAGGAGAAGACAGATTGGAGCTAACTCAGCCGTGGAGGAGTAAAGAGCATGGAGATATCTCTCAGCCTGACCTTGCACGTCTCAAACTGAACTCCATTCACACCACCTTTCATGAATGGATAAAAATGAGTCCCTTGAGCTTGCCATTGTTCCTTAGGGAAGGAACCTCAGTGCAAGTAGGAAAGGGTCTTCCTTGAAATGGCGCAGACTGTAGTCTTGCAGAGAGTAGCTCTTTAGGACCACAGAGCAGTAATTTAATAAGACAAACATGGTTTAAGGGAAGCAGATGGACAATTATACAGTACTTATTACATAATGCCAGGCTCCCAACATTTTTATTATGTCTTGCAAATGATCTTTCTAGTCATTTATGTAAACAGGATTGTTATTAGTTTAGGCATGGACTGAGGACTTTTAGAAAGCCAGCATTCAGTTTCCAACACCCCAATAAAACATAGTTATAATATATACAGTATATATACATGTAGAAAACGATATCACCTTAAACATGACACAATTGGTCCAATCTCTAATGGGTGTTTCTTTGAAACAAAACCCTGGAATTCACACTGTTTGTGTAATGTGGAATAACATTGTCTAAATGTATTGCATAAACTAAATTTGCATAAACTCCTGTTTAATAACCGTTCATAATAGGCTATTATTTATTGGTCTTAGAATGCAATGACTACCGCCCTTCCTGGGATTCAGTCACTGGGGGATGTGAGGTAACTAGATTGAGTGATTAATTAACTCTCCCATAGCAACAAATGAGGAGTGAGACGTTCGCCCTGATCATTGATTAGAGTAGAGTGCTTCCCGGTCTCGGTGGCTGTAAATTGGCATGACCTACTGAGAGAATTACTGTAAATAGCCGTATCCGTCAATCACTTTTTTAATTTCTGTAACTCCACAAAGGCTTGATGGACTGTGATGTCAGTCGCTGAGAGACAAATCTCCTCCTCTTCTCTGTTCAGCCTGCTTCAGATGAATGAGCTTCCCTGACAGTTGGTAGACACTGCAGTTTGCGAGGGAAGGTTTCCCTCTAGTGGCTACATTGGGTTAAAATGGTAGTGAATGATGGATTTCAGTCCGTTTTTTAATATGATGATCAAAATGTAATCAAATTACTGTAATTTTATGTGTGAGTCATGTTGCTATTATGATCCTGCGTCAGAGGCTAGACAAGTTTAGAAGGCTGCAGTGGACAGTGTGTCTTACTCATGTGAACGGGAAATGAAGAAACTAGTTGGAGAAAAGCATATTAACCTTAGCCCAGTAATACCTTTACAAATGGCAAAACACAATTATTAATTTATGTATTTATTTAATTAAAAAAACGGCGGTGTCATGTCTACAGCAAAAACTCTGGACTCATAACATGAATGACTTTCCTCTTGACAAATATTAAGTACCACGGTAAAAAAAATATTTTCATCAGTTCCTTTCCTTGTTGTTGTTGTTGACACTGCCAAACAAGGCCAAGGCCAAATACATTCAGATGCTTTGAACATGGTCCTCTGGTCAAAATGTAGCACTACTGATCTGCCTGTGTGTGTTTAAGTGGCTTGTACTACACACACAGACATATGTATGACCTGAATATCAACACAACTTTCATACAATATCTTAAATATAACTTACATCCAGTCACGCAGCATAGGGTTCTCTAATTTCACACAAGTATGTATGTGACATGTGCCATGTGTCTCCAGGTCATTCAGAGCCTCACCAGAGTAAGTGCTTTCAGTTCAATTCAAACCACTTGAAATGTGAACCTGCATGATATGTTGAAATGACATTAGGACCCTTGTGATTTGTTGAATATTATCAGGACTTGAGAAGAAACCACAATACACACTTGCGTCCTATAAGGACCCTGAGTAGGTTCAGAAACCCCATCTTAAGTAGCGCGTCCCTCTCATTCACTCCTCTTTATGACCCCCCCCCCCCCCCAATGTGCTGAATGTCTCTGGGTTGGGGGGGGGGGGGCAAGAGGAGTGGATTCTAGGTGCATGGCCGGGGTCTAGGTTGGCTCAGAGGTCGGTTTGGCTACGCTGGCCCGGACGCGGGCCTGGTCCACGGCATCCAGGAGGTTTTTGGAGTCCATGGCCAGCGTGTGTGCAGCGGTCAGCATCTGCTTCTTGCACTCTTCCCTCAGAGAGGTGATGGCGTTCTGCTGCGCCAGACGCATCTTACTGATCAACTCTGCCAAGTCTTTATTCAGCAGCTTCTGAGTGCCTTCGATCTGTGTGTGTGTGTGTGTGTGTGTGTGAGAGAGAGAGAGACAGAGAGAGAGGGAGAGGGAGAGAGAGAGAAAAGGTGAAAGGGGAGAATTATTTGATAAGAAAAGGTTCTCAACCACAATTTTGTGATTTTTTTAAAATTGGGATGAGGGGGGTACCCTTGAAATACAGGTAGTTGTTGGCATGTGTTTGAGGGTGCAATACCTCTGTCTTGCTGGATTTGTCCAAGTTTGGAAGAGCTTCATCCACACTATTGATCAGCTTCCGCAGGGTCAACCCAACAGACTGATATAAACAGACAGAAACAAACAGATCACATACATACATTTCTGGCTTTGCAACTTCCCAAGATCTTTTTTACACAGCTGTCTCCCATTGCACTGCCTTTACACTGTTACAGGGTGTTGCTTTACATCCACTTTTGCTATATATATCAGAAGCTTGGACTGTACGGTATATATACTGTGGCCATGAAGTGTTTACAGTGTCCAAATTCCCATACCTTCACTAAGTTGACGTATTCAGAGGGGGGCTGCATATTGACATCGTTCTTCAGCTGCACCACCATCTTGACCATCTCCATAACGTTGTGGTACACTGCATCCTCTGAGCGGTCCAGCTCTGCAGTGGGAGCTGGCTACAAAACGACAGAGAGGGTGCGCTATGTTAGCATGGCTTTTGCACTACAAACAGCTGCAGCTACATGTGTACAGTTATGTCTCAACTAAAATGCATTTGGACAGACTCTGAGTCAGACTATTTTGTAGTAGCCAAACTATTTTGTCTGACAGTTGTAAACATTCGGATGTGCCAAAACAGGAGCAGTTTCTGAAACCCAACCTGCCCAACGAACGACAACAAAGCTCCCTGACAACTTTTTAAGAGCCTAATAACCAGGCATGTGACGGAAGCCCAAGGCTCTGACTGAAGCCCCCGCTGCTTTGATGGCAACCAGCTGCCAGACAGCCAGCTAATGGAGGCGGGTGGCAGCGCGCGGGACGCAGCCGTCGTGCAGCGGGGGCTTCAAAGAGCGGCGGGAGCAGCAGCAGCGTCTGGGCGGAGTTCCAGCCTGCCTTTAATGAGGAAATTACCTGGGCGGTCAGTCGAGGAGGCTTGTCTGGAGGACTTTTGAACTGGGCTTCAGAGGAGGGGATGGAAGGGAGAGAGAGAAGAAGAAGAAGAAATATAGAGAGAAGGTGTTTAGTAGTATTTAGTATATTTTTTTTATTCCTAAATCAGCTTCAACAGACAGCTTCTAAAGCTGATAGCCACTGATACTACACCATAGCCTCACAACAAAAATGGAATACCCGAATATTCTTCAGATTGTCTTTTATCACACACAATGCAGAGTAGACACATATCATGTATATATCATTTCGGCCTGTGCTGATTCAGTACTTACCATATCCTGTCTCCCCCTCAGAATTCTAAAGGTGACAGGGTAGAAAGATATTAGACTCATGATCTCTGAAAAGAATAAAATCTACAATCCACTAAGCTTAGATACAACATACCGTATCTGAGTGTTCTAAGCATAAGGAACAGTTGGGGAAGAGTATGCATATTGTAAGCACAAGGAACAGTTGGGGAAGAGTATGCATACCGTATCTGTTTTTGCCAAGTCCTGTCCCATTGGGTCCTACATAACAGATGGAAATAAACAGTCAAACAAACAAACCTTTACAGCAGAATAATTAGAGGTGTTAAAGCTCCACACAACGCAGACCACAGAAAGGAAACGCTGTGGAAAATGGTATGACTGGGGTTGACTCATCTGAGCTTATCCGTCTGTTCTTCCACAATGCTCCCTTACTCACACCTGCCTACAGTATCTCAGGTCCCATCGCACAAGCTAATCATCTGTTTCTCTAAAGGTGAGCACTTATAGTCACTGGAACCTCCTGACACACTCCTGTTCCATGGGATTTCTCCATTAAAGTGTTAGCACAACATCCACCTGATGTGGACAATTCCATTAACACATCAATGTTGTTTTCACAGAATATGCTTTCAATTAACACTTCAGTCATTTAACTCAAGTCAATTAGCAGTCTAAATATGAAGTCAATTAACACCTTAAAACTAACACTCTAAAATTCAAAATGCTTACATTTTCTATATACAAGCTTACCCAGCAAAATAATAGATCTTTCTTTTCTTACAAATGCTTGCAAACAGCATGTTAGAAAAGGACAACTAATGCTCCAACCCTTAAATATAGTGTAATGCCTCTAATGCCTGCAAAAAGTGCAACATACTTCAACCAGCCCTTTTAAGCAACATGGTGCAAGTATTAAGGGAAGTTGCCTTTGGCTGCTCCCACAGACCTTGTTGC